>NC_048601.1:19319250-19431750 GCF_003668045.3 Cricetulus griseus
GCTCGCTCCTTCTCTCTCTAGTTATGTTTTGTTCTTTGTGTTTTAGGGTGAAACTTAAAAAAAAAAAATCTGCCCCCACCTAGATCGTATTTAAAGATCTTTTAGAAGTGAGAGGAAAAAGGCCCTATCGTTGAGACCCATGTGGTACCTGTTCAAAGTACAGCATGAGGGGACCCCTTGTTTGTGAGAACAGTTGTTTGACGATGCAAAAGTCATGGTGAGATACGGGAGAACTCTCAGACTAGCTCGAGATTATGTGTACCTGCAATATGGGAACAAATTAGAGGACACTGTCTTTTGTGCTTGTGAACTAGTCCATATGCCCCTTTTAGTAGAATTGCAAGGAGCCATGGATGCCAGGAAGGCATGATTAGGTTGCAAAGCGGTGAACCCAAGAAGGAATCAGAAGCAAGAAGGGACAGGCTGGGGCGGTTGCACAGAACCACCTGTCCACGTGACTGAACCATTTTGGATGTAAGAAGCGCCTTGATGCCACACCACGTGTTACCCAGACCTAGCATGGGGTTTCTACGTTGCATACTCTTGCTGTCTACAGTAGCTGCTATCTAAGGGATGTATATGTCTCTTGCCAGTTGGACACAGGTGATTGGCTTCTAAGTCTCATATTTGGTGAGTTTGTGCTTCTTCCTCCAAACCTGGTTCATTGTAGGCGTACCCTACTGTTATCTAATGGAGGGAATTGGCTATGAGCCCTGACCAAACTCATCTGAATGGGGGCAGATGGAGACCACAAGCAGAATCCGAAACAAAGCTTTTCTTATGTAACAGAAGAGGGGGAGGTGATCTTTAATCCCTTATTAGGAAATAACAACTTAATTTTTGGTGCTGATTGGCATTTCTGGTCCACAGTTTAACATTGCTATAAACCATTCCATTAGAAAAGCACTTTGAAAAATTGTTCCAGTATGAGGGGGTGGGGATGTAGATGGGATGGTTTATGCAATCATGTTGAATACTCCTTCCTGCTTTGCCCCTCCCCTTCCTGTCCCCTTCCCGTTATTTCCGGAGTTCATTTCCGGAGTCCGATGTTCTGGTACCTAGCTCTGGTGTCCCTACCAGGACTAAGAGATCCATCCACTGACATTCCCATCCCAGCCTAAAAACAAAGGTCCTAAACCATTCTGATGGCATAGAAGGATTGAATTCCATCTGTATTTTTCTCCTTTGGACATGGAAAGAAACATCAGAGTGCGGCATTTTGCTCCCTTTTCCGTTTTTTTTTTCCCCCCCGTTTGTTTGTTTGTTAATTTTACTGCAAAGTTGTATTCATTGTACTTGAATTTTTCTTCTCCCACTTCTTTGAGGCAGTCAGTAAACAGAAGTTGGAGCCACAGCTGTTAATTGACAGATAATGAAGCTATTTGTTAAAATATTTGCCTTTTTTTTTTTAAGAGAAAAGATCTGAACAGGGGTGGTTTGAAGAATTAATTTTACACACAGGTTCTGCCTTGTGTCATTGTGTGAGGGTTGAAGACAGAAACATCTAGGGTCTCTTATCTTTTGTCTCCTTTTGTTCTGTTTTTTATTATTATTTTTCGCTGCTAAGCTGAGATCATTCATCCCTATTCACATTAACAGTACCTAGCTGTAATGTTTCACGGTGTGCTGCTATTTTAGAAACATTGTTATAATATATTATTTTACTGCTTAAATTTCAAGTCCCGGAAGTAGACGGTTGAGATGAGTTCTTTGTACTGGAAAAGCTTTTCCTTGGTTCGTTTTCTTCTGGTAGCAATATTGATGAGTTATATTTCATCTTGTTTTGTTCCTTTCCTTTCATGGCTCTTTTTCCCCTCCTCTGATCACATCCTTCAAAGAGAGTATTATTTACCTCAGGTTTACTGGACAAAATCAATAATGATAACAATGTACATTTTTGTTTTCATGATACCTCATAGCTACACAGTTTCTGTTTGGAAGGCCGCTACCAGGAGGCACAGAGCGAGGGCAGGCAGAAGCTGGGCACCCTCCTAGGTAGAAGGTAGAAGGGATCTTTCCTGTCTCGAAGGTCACCAGGCTCCCCCTTTGACTCAGGCTCCCTGCTCATGGTAAAAGAGCACGCTGAAGGAAGGGCTCCTCCGTACAAGGCAGATGCTCAGCAAACACAGTGAACTAGCTAAGCCTGATTTGCATGCAGTCACCGGAATCAGCAATCAAGAATTCGGGCAGACTGTTAGGAGACACACACACACACACACACACACACACACACACACACACACACACCCATCAGAAACAGGACTTTCTTCTTTATAGTGCCCCTTCACCATGGAAGTTGACCAGTTTACTTCTTGACACTTAGGACACCCCAACTTAGGACAGTCTTCCTAGGACTGAGTCTGCAGCACACATTTCTCACTCCTCCACCGTGGCAGGCAGGTGCTGAGAAAGGGACACGGCGTCTGTGGGTGGCGTTGAACGGCTTCAGGTTTTGAATCCCATTGAGTGGGCCAGATAGAAAGCGCAGGTTGAATGAGTTTGGGATGCATGTTGAAAGGGAGCGAGAGGCCGTTCCTCTGGTCTCGAGTGTATTTAGAAAGGATCAGGACTCGGTGTAAAAGTTAGCATGACCCTAAAATTCTAGGGAGTTTGTGGTGGAACCATGGGTGATGAATCGGGAAGTAGGGTAGGGGGAAAGGAGAGAGGCCTGCAGCTAGCCAGCGTTGATCCAGTGTTGATCCACATTGCACAGCCCACTCCCCTGGTCTTTAAGAACCTGGCACACATGGTCTCTTTAGTTCTTGGGTAACTGGGGTGCCTGGTGAGTTACACAAGGCACGAGCAACCTTGGAGGCTAACAGGAACACAGAATGAAGGAAGCTGACAGCAGGGAAGAAGCAGGCTGCTGTCTGCCCCTCCAGTCCTCTTACCTGGGATGGATGGCGGAGACACTTTCTGCCATCCTCCTAGCTTGTGTGTTGAGGTGTGCAGTGTGGCTGTTCTGCCTCCTCTTTGCTTATGCAAGGGAAGGGAGCCTGGATTCTTTGGTGGCCGATACCCTCTGCTTAGATTTGGATCTCCTTGGTAGTATTTTTGTCCCAGAGGGTATAAATAACCCTGGGGATTTCAGCTTGCTCCCCCTTCACATCCTACAAAAGGGATTGCAGACTCTGGTCTTTTTCTGCCTTTGTTAATGAGCTCTTGGTGGTTTTTTGTTTTGTTTTGTTTTTCATTTTGTCTTGTTTTTCTTTTGTCATCATTGTTGTTTGTTCTTTCTCCATCTGTGGGGGCTAAGTTGTTCCCCAAGCCTGCCAAATTTTGGTCCTTCCCTGTTTTGACCAAATCCTAAGGGGGAGAAAACCCTAGTATGCCAAAAAATAACATGCTAAGCATTAGGAGATTCCTAACAGTCCCTTAATTACCAGACAGCCTGTGAGAGGACAAAGGCTGACCATCCACCTGTGCTGAGTAGCTAGCTCCTTCTAGAAGGGATAGCGTTTAGAAGTTGCTTTGGTTTGAACTGTCCCCAGGATGCCACAGAAGAGCAGGGCACATCTTGGAGGCGGCTAGGGCAAGTTGTGTGCCTACCAAGATAGACTCCCCTAG
Organism: Cricetulus griseus; assembly: GCF_003668045.3. Lineage (NCBI taxonomy): Eukaryota > Metazoa > Chordata > Mammalia > Rodentia > Cricetidae > Cricetulus > Cricetulus griseus. The sequence continues at coordinate 19,322,818 of NC_048601.1, forward strand.
CAGCTAGACAGGCTGGGAGTATATGTAGCTGTCCTGGATCCCCTTCTGTTGCTAGCAGGATAAGTGACCACTCAGAGGGAGCTTAATAGTTTTCTTATAGTCTAGCTCTTTGGGGGACCTACCATTCTGTGCCTTGAGAGCTGTAGGACCAACAGACTAAGATTGGATGGCTTTCACAAAGAGAGCAGATGAGCTTTCTCTACGTGGGTGGGCTGTGGGGACAGGACTGGGAGGATCACACTTGTACCTTATGTCCTGTAAATCCTGATTTTCTAGTTCAAGAGGGTATACCGGTGGTGCGGAAACTGGAGGTAGCAATAAGAAGTCTTAAGTAAGCAGCTGACTTCTAAGCCCAAAGGGTTCCTCTTTGCTTATCTTAGACAGTCAAACCTTGGGAATAGCTTTAAAAGGGAAATGAATACCAAGTCAGTGAAGTCCCCGTAAGTCAACAAGGCCCGCCATAGGTTCACATTGCACACAAGCTTTTATCGGTGCAGACTCTGGGTGGTTGTGAACAACTGCAGCTCACACATCCATTTGTACAAAATCAGGTAGGAAGATCCAGGAGGTGTTGGGACTTCCTTACCACATGTGGCCTTTGATGATTCTAGAGTCTAAACAGAAGAGGCGCTTGAGCCAGAACCTGTGCCATTCTGCTTTGAAACTTGCCTGGGCCATCAGACCCATGATTGGCTCCAGCTTTAAGAAGCCATCAACAAATACACTTGATGGAGCTGCAGACTTTGCCTGCAGCCCACTTGTGGGGGAGAAGTGCCTTACTGACCGTAGCCATTACAGTAGCCACTCCATTTCAACAGGTGCCTATCTTTGACAAAAAACAAAACAAAACAAACAAACAAAAACACACACACACACACACACACATTAAAAAGTTCTCTTAAGTTTCATTGGCTGTCATTCTTAGGCTGATCATCTTGTGTGTCCCCAGCAAGTCACCAGGCCATTGAATTGTCTCCATTATTATCCTTCTGCCATGTACCTCAGATCTATCAGTTTCGATCTCTTGTCTTGGATTATTTTCTTTCTTTCTTTTTTTTCTTTTTTAATTTGCTTTAAGAGTGTGATACCATATGAAATCAATGTTATTCTCTCACAGTGTACTCTATAACAGGTGTGGGTGGTTTTTATGGTTGGGATACTAGAAAATGCTAAAGTAGCATGATCAGTATGAACAAAAATAAAAACAAAAAAAAAAGGTCTTTAGGAAATCCGGGGTGGGGTGGGGGGACACATTGTATTGACCATGATGACGATGTCACATAGTCAGCTGTTAAGTTTTGATGTGATCTTAAAAGAATAACGTGTTCTGACTAGTTTGAAGTCGGATTTGAGGATGGAGTTGTAAGTGGTTTTGAATGCAATTAGGTTATGCTATTTGGACAATAAACTCACTTTGACCTAAAATGTCTGGCCATTGTTGACTTATTTCTAGACTGGTGATCCTCAGACTGGAATACACCTGTCCTGAGACAGAACTCTGTTGGCAACAGTTGGTAACCATATAAAATACAAATCATAAGCCAGAAGAGAAATCACATCTATGTCTTCACAATTCAGGGAATTGTTGACTCCCCCTGCTCTCCTCTGAACCTTAAATATAGCCAGATACAAGTAGAAACAGCCCAGTCTCTTCATGAGGTGGCTGAGGTAATCATGGTATGACAGGCCTTCCATGACAGCCCCTCACTTTGGTCAAATACTCACTCTCTTGCCTGTGAGTGAGTGCCTCGTGGTATGGGTGCCAGAAACCCAGTGCCATCTCTAGATTCTGGGGTGTCTCCAGGGATGCCCAGCCTCAGCCATGTGGCTTCTGTCTCATGTTCCTAGAAGTTCCCATACAATGTCTGGCCCTCTCTGAGTCTATCATTTGAATCCTAGTCCTCAAATGCCTTGGTGAAGGCTGGTGAGGTAAAGCCTGGCAGATGGGATAGCCAGTTATCACCTTAACATGGACGATTGTCAGGTCCTGGTCCTCACCAGTCTTGGACAAGCCAGTTAGGAGAATGGTGTCCTAGGAAGGATGGGCATGTAGAGCACGAAGCCTAACGACTGTTTTGATATTACCATAGAAATTCATTTTCCCTGTCATTGCCTGCTCTTTCAAAGGAAGATGATTTCCCAGTTTCTTTCTGACCTAAATTGTAAACAGTAAGATTAAAACTGGTCATCAGACAAGTCCCGGGTAAGATGCTCTTACCGATGTCTAGAACTTACATTTACTACTGCTGTAACAAAAGACTTGAATCTGGGTTTTGAGGAAGAGAAAACTGGGACATCTGTGAGTATGTATGTGCTCACCAATGGGTGAGGGCTGCCTTTGCTGTCTCTTCAGTGTAGGGTACCACATGGTAAGACAGCAAACACTCCAGTTTGGGCCTCCTGAAGAGCCCTACACTGTGCCATTCTGCTTTGAAACTTGGCTGGGCCATCAGACCCATGATTGGCTCCAGCTTTAAGAAGCCATCAACAAATACACTTGATGGAGCTGCAGGATTTAATTAGATCCTAAAATTTTCCCATGGGTCACATGTCCAAATAGCATGAATGTATCAATTTGAGAATTAAGTTTCTAACCCGTGGAATTTTATACTGAACTCCCAGCAGTGTGATGGCTGCAAGGATGCTACAAGTTCTCTTCTGCCCCATTTCCCTTGACATCTACTCTTTCTAGAGATAGCAGGGGTACTGGTTTTCTTAAGTCCGTTGACATCTGGGAGTCTCTACAGTCTTGTGTGAGCATTCATAACCATTCTTGGAGTTCACTTCTACGGGACCCATTGTGAGGTGAGTTCCCTCTCTCCACCCATCTGCCGCTCAGAAGTACTGGTGTTGTGTCTGCCAGTGGCTGTAGTTCATGGGCCATTTGGTAGCATCGTTGGCTTTCTTTCAGAGCAATAGGTGTTTAGAGAAAGACAAAACCAATAAAGCAAGTGCAACGTTCTCCATAGCTCTTGGGAAATCACCCACTGCCATGAACAGTCTACAGAGCTGCTGGGGAAGCCTCCCACTGCCCCGGACAAGCTCTTATCAGCTTAACACCTGGAAAACCTCAGACTTCTGACCAAGGTGAAGACTAGAATCTTCCAATCTTACTAACGAGTGCTCTTGTATTCTTTCTTTATAAAAAAAAATGTATATGGGGTTTTGCCTGCACCATATACATGTGGTGCCTACAGAGGCCAGAAGAGGGCTGTGGTCCCCTGGAACTGGAGTTGCAGATGGTTGTGAGCCACCATGTGTGAGCTGAGAACTTAACCTAGGTCCTCCAGAAGAGAACACCTGAGCCATCTCTTCGGCCCTTTGTATTTCTTTTTTGTTTTTGTTTGTTTGTTTTGAGTCAGGGATTTTATTATTTAGCCCTGACTGTCCTGGAACTCACAGTGTAGACCAAGCTGGCTTCAAACTCATGGAGCTTTGCCTGCCTCTGCCCCTCCAGTGAGGTGGTTAAAGGCGTGCGCTACTACACAAGGCTTGCTTTTGTATTTCAAGATACTTTTTAGACACCCAAAACATCCGTGAGTGCACAGGGGTAGCAACAAAATAAGAACTGCAGTTAGCTTAGCAGCGGAGTTCCTAACATCTTTTCATGAAGCAAGCATCTCACCACTTCATAGGAGGCCGTGTCGTTTTCACTCTGGGGCTGTGGGATGGACAATGGCATGGGTGCTGCTGAGAGGGCTGCAAAGATGGACGGCTCAGCAGTTAAGAGCGCTTGCTGCTCTTAGGAAGGACCAGGTTCAACCACTCTCACCCAAATCAGGTGGCTCACAACTGTTTCTGGAGATCCAGTGCCCTCTTCTGCCTCCTCTGGCCTCTACAGGTACTGCACACATGGTGCTCATACATACATGCACATAAATAAAGTTAAAAAAAAAAAAAAAGAATAAGCCAAGCTGTGGTGGTACACGCCTGTAATCCCAGCACTTGGGAAATGAATCTCTGAGTTTGAGGCCATCCTGGTCTTTAGGGCGAGTTTCCAGGACAGCCAGGGCTGCACAAACCCCGTCAAAAACAAAATAAACAAACAAACAAAAAAAACAGAAAAAAATACATTAGCAGTGGACATGAGAACTCAAGGCATACATGTGAGTTGAGTATCCATCGCCAGCACACATGCTGGGCAGACGTCTGGCCTTCAGGAAGCACCATGAAAACAGACGGTATAACTTATGAAGTTCACTTTGGAGACAAAGCACACAGACTTGCACACAACTGCAAGGAGGTGAGCCAGCAACTGGGAAGGAATGCAGCAAGAACTGGTGTTGATCAAAGAGCAGGGCTCATGCTGAGACCAGAGGGGTTTTCTCAAAGCGTGTGAAGTGAAGAAAACACTTGTTAGAATGTTCGTGAACACTTCGGAAACAGTAGAAGTGAACCTTGACTTTTTCCAAAAGGTCAAAAGGGATGGGAAGTGATTTTTGTTTTTTTTTTTTTAAGCTAAGGAGGAGATACTCAAACAGGCGGCTTCCAGAGTACAGGGCACAATGGACTTTAACCCCATAAATGAGCATGGCCCTGGAAAGTGGGATTAAACTCGGTCACAAACACAAACACTGACTGAACAACCACCTACCTGATTTCTCAGGAGACCTGAAGGCACAGGGCTGGAAGTTCCGAGATAAATGACTCATGCACTCCAGGCTTTGAGAGCCTTTCTGGAGGTGGTAACAGGCCGGATGCCTCCGGGTCTGTCCATAGGCTTCAGCAACCAGAATTGACTGCCAGAGAAGAGTTATGACAAAGCCCAACTCACCTTCCTTGCCCCTCCCTCTACCTCATCGTTTTCTCATTAACCCTCCAAGGCTTTGCTTACTGAAGACATTGCTTCTGTTTCACTAGGAGTGACACCTTACGGTAGCTCCTGAGACTCTGAGCTGTCACTCCTTAGATTTGTAGGCGTCAACTTGTGTTTAAGTATGAGTTTAAGTTTAAGTTGTCCACAAGGGGGTGCTGGTGCCACAGATAGAACCAATTTACAAAGCCGCTAGGATGGGTCTTTCTAGAGACCAGGCTTTTGGCACCTGATCTAGGGGAGAAAAGCCTGCAGAGACCAAGGTCAGATCAGGCTTGTCCCATGCACGGACCCCTCACAGGCCATAGTCACTCTCTTTGGATCAGCTGGGACCCAGATTTGCCAGGTTCTTCAGGGCCTAGCCTAGAGGTGGCAACCTGGTAGACCGAATCGAGCCTGCACACACATAGTGAAAATGACTCCCGCAGTCACTAAATAAGATGAAAGATCTCTCACACGAAAGCCAAGGTCTTACCTACTTACAATTTCTCTGTAGCCTAGTCTCTGTCCTCGCCCGTGGCTGTGCAGTAGCATAGCTACAAGGTCTAATGAAGGAATCTGAAATCTTCTCAGAACACGCTTCTAGCACCTCCCCGTTTCAAGAACTCTCCTCCCCAGAAGACAAGAGGTCCCTGGATAAGGCTTTTGTCATCTCCTTTCTGCCCTTGGATTCTAATCCTCAGACAACCCAGGGGCAGGGACAGCGGTTTTTGAAGTTCTTTGCAGACCTGATGACGTGACTAGGCCGAGCCAAACCAATGCACACTGAGCATGAGCTTTGCCCATTTTTATTTGGTGGGGGGAGGGTCATTTTAATTTTACCTGTGTGAGTGTTCTGTCTACGTGTATGTTTATGCACCACATGTGTGCCTGGTGGCCAAAGAGGTAAGTAGAGGCCAACAGATCCCCTGGGACTGGAGTTACAGATGGTTGTGAGCCACCAAGTTGGTCCTGGGAATTTAACTCAGGTCCTCGGCAAGAGCAATAAATAACTTAACCTCTGAGCCAACTCCCCAGCGCCTTGCCGGTCATTTTTCTTTTATGTATAAGACTTTTAGTTTTTTGTATGTTTTGTTTTTAATTGTAAATCTGCTGGGTATGGTGGCTTTTTCTAGACAGGGTTTCTCTGTGGCTTTGGAGGCTGTCCTGGAACTAGCTCTTGTAGACCAGGCTGGCCTCGAACTCAGAGATCCACCTGCCTCTGCCTCCCGAGTGCTGGGATTAAAGGCGTGCGCCACCAACGCCCGGCAGGTATGGTGGTTTATAGAGGCAGACGCAGGCAGATTCCTGTGAGCTGGAGCCCAACCTGGTCTCCAAAGGGAGCTCCAGGCCAGCCAGGGCTGAATAGTGAAATCCTGACTATAAATAAGTAACTAAGTAAATACTGTTTGGCCTTTGAGATGGCTCAGTATCAAAACCACGACTCTCTGAGCCCTTTCCCAGAGGTGTTTCCGAGCATTGCTGGTCCACTGCACAGATGAAAGTGGGTTATAGCAAGGGATTGGCAGGGAACCCCTCCTTCAACAAATGCATGATCGGTGACTACTTTGCCAGTGACCAGGTCCCTGTATACTTTGATCTTTGTGGCCAGTGGCAAAGCCAGACAGAAAGTCACAGCCCAACTGTGTTGGTAGAGAACACATAAGCCCCAGTATATTGCCTGCTCTGGAATCTCCGCCAGTCCTCCACTAGCCAGGAAACCAAAGGTACAGTTGTGTGCTCACTCACAGTAAACTCAGATCACTTTCTTTACCTGTGGAACCAAGCCCGATGATACTGGTACCTTCCTCAAAGAGTGCTGTTGTCAGAATGGAGTTGATTCGTTGTAAAGCTTAGAGCCTGGCTCAGCCAGTATTTGATCAATGTTTGCTATTACCCCAGGCTAAAGCAACATGTAAACTTCAGCCTTTTTTAGAAAAGACCACTTTGGGACTAACCTAGACACTCTGCTTATATGTTACAGGTGTGTAGCTTGATCCTCTTGGGGGGCTCCCAACAGTGGGAACAGGGGCTGTCTCCAACTCTTTTATTGGTTTTTGGAACCCTACTTCTCATATTGCGTCACCTTGCCCAGCCTTAATACATGGGCGTGTGTGCTCAGCCTTGTTTTGTGGATATCCGTGGAAGACCTGCCCTTTCCTGAACAGCAATGGAGGAGGAGTGGGATAGGGGGCTGGGGAGGGACTGGGAGGAAAGGATGGAAGGGAAACTACAGACTGAACTTAAATAAATAGAAAAACAGATCACATTACAGACAGTTCTTATGCTTCCAGCACAGACACAGAGACAATGGACTTTGAGATAATCACCAGCAGAGTCTCTTGACGACTCAAAGGAACTTTCACAAGCAGAAGGTGTAGCTCAGTGACAGAACATGTATGTGCCTGATGTACACAGGGCTCTGGGTTCCATCCCCACCACTTAATGGTGAAGGTTGGGCATGGTGGTGCCTTTAATCCCAGGACTTGGAAGTCAGAGGCAGGAGGAATTCTTGTGAATTCAAGGCCATCCTGGTCTACATAGTGAGGTCCAGGCCAGCCTGGGCTACACAGAGAAACTCTGCCTCTGAAGCAAAGAAGGAGGAGTTACCCTGTTCACAGTCCTCACACTCCTCTGGTGAATGTGGCTTCATTTTGGAGCTAAGCAAACTAAGAGTCATACTGCTCACTCGCCTAGGAGTGAGTCTCTATTAGTTACTGCCCTTGTCACGGCAACAAAATATCTGCCAGAGCGTGGAGGAGGGATTTATCAGGGCCAGGAAGAGCCTTCGGAGTGCGGGTCGTTTACATATAGCTTAGTGAATCAGGGAACTCCATCCCCGACAGCCTCCTTCTGCTTGCTAGGGCACATTTCCCAAAGGTTCCATAACCTCCCAAAGCAGCGTCACCAGTTGGGGACCCAGTCTTCAGACACACGAACCTGTGGGTGACATTTTAAATTTAATTATAACAGTCTCTGCTTGGAGAAAGGAGTTAAACCCAGGCAAGAAGTTAAGTCGGCAAGATGTGGCCAACTTAAAATATCACAAGCGTTGCACCCCACAGGCTACTTGATTTAATTTCTGCCTGAGAATTGAGCAGAATGAGAATTTTAGTACAGTGGAGTGGATAGGCTAGTATCCCCAGCTCAAGTCATCAGTAGATAGAACATCACCTTTAATGAAGACGAAGCCTAAGAGCAAAGAAAGAACCTTCCAGTTGAAAGCACCTTCATAGCAGATCCTTAAGAAGCAGTAGCCTTCCCTATATGTGTGCCTTGTGCCCTAGTTAATGGGCACAGAGACTCTGCTTAGGTTTCTCCCAGGATATATTGTTTACAAATGTGTGACCACCATGTGTTTTTGTAGAATATTATTTTAAGGTGTGTTACACTTGTTTATGCTCTGGAATATTTGTTTAATGACGTAATGATGCGTTGCTTTTGTTTATGCTGCATTTGTTTAACTCTCTGAAGCTGTGATTCTTTGCCTGTCTAAAACACCTGATGGTCTAATAAAGAGTGGAACGATCTATATCAAGGCAGGCAGGAGAAAGGGTAGGCAGGGCTGGCAGGCAGAGAGGATAGAGAAGTCTGGTAAGAGAAGAATGAAATCTAGAACAAGGAGAGGAGGACATCAGGGTCCAGCCACCAGCCAGCCACAGAGTAAGAGTGAAAGTAAGACATACAAAAGTAAGAAAAAGAGAAAGCCCAGAGGCAAAAGGTAGTCAGAAAATTTAAGAAAAAAACTGGCAAGAAACCAGCCAAGCGGGCTGGTGAGATGGCTCAGTGGTTAAGACTGCTCTTTCAGAGGACCTGGGTTCAATTCCCAGTACCCACATGGGAGCTCACAACTGTCTGTAACTTTTGTTTCAGGGGATCCAATACCCTCATAAAGACATTCATGAAGGCAAAACACAAAATAAAATAAATAATTAAAAAAAAAGAAACCAGCCAAGCTAAGGCTGGGCACTCATAGGTAAGAATAAGCCTCAGTGCGTGATTTATTTGGGAGTTGGGTAGTGGCCACCCCCCAAAGAGTAAAAAATTAAAAACTATAGCCATGCTCCCAAATTCATGAACTTGGGTTAGATATGCAATACCCTTTGCCCTGGGGAAGCTGCTTCTCTGGTCATTCAGTTCCATCCTCCTCTGCTAGTTCACTCTTGCTCTGCTCTGGTGATCTGGGTGGGAAAGAATGGGAGCCTTAGGCTCCCACTTGGTACCTACAGAATCCCTATGGGATCAAAGATATCTACATACCTTATTGGCATAAGAAAACTCTTTAATTCTTTTGGCTGATAATTGTAGCCACTAGAGATGTTACCACCTGGGCTGGAGAGATGGCTCAGCTGTTAAAGGCCAGGCTCACAACCAAAAATATAAGAGATGTTAACAAGTATGGATTTGGCCACTCTCTTCCAACTTTGGCATCTACTCACATGGCAAGCCTTAGACTAAAGCTGTGGCATACCTATGGAGACACAGCAGAGCCCACACACTCTGTATGTTCTGTCTGGAAGCCTGGACATTGCAGAATCTCTGTCCAATACCACCTTGCAAAAAAGTTCCCCTCTTTGAGACAGATGTTCCCAAGGTAAGACTGTCTTCCTGTCACAGTAAGCAATGACCATCCAGAAGCTGGTCCCAGGGCGGTGTACTGGGACAGAAAACAGCAGGACTAAAGCGCAGCCTGCAGACCCAGCCCAAGCGACACAGGCCACAGTCTGCTTACTTTCTTCCTTCTGGTTACTCAAAAGTGAGAACTGGCCCAAAGCTGCCCAGTAAGACAACCTACCCGTCTTTCAATGAGACAAGTCACTATCCTCAATAAAAGCCCGATTTTCTGATATTTAAAATACAAGTTAATAATCGGGGCATAGTGGTGTACCAGCACTCGGGAAGCAAAGGCAGGCAGACCTGAGTTCAAGGCCAGCCTGGTCCCCAGTCACAGAAAAACTGTCTCAAAAAAACAAATAAAACAAAAGAAAACAAAGATACCAGTTAATAAAGCACTAATTCCCAATCAAGATCTAGTTGACTTCATCTGTATGGACTGTAGCCTCCAGTTGAGAATCAGTTGACTATTGGAGACAGTGCATCTTTTTGTTGTTTCCTTTGTTGTTTTGCTCTGAAAAAGGCTACTGCTGTGCAGCCCAGGCTAACCTGGAACTATGTAGCCCAGGCTAACCTTGAGTTCATGATTGTCCTGCCTCAGCCTCTCAAATGGGATTACAGGCACGCATTACAACCATGCCTGGATTTCCAGACTGTGCACTCTTGGTTGGAATATATTGTATTCCCCTTCCGAAATTCTTATGTTGAGATCCTTGCATTCAATTTGAGGCCTTCAGATGGTAGTTGGGTCAAGAGGGTAGCATCATGATGAATGTGATCAGGGCCCTCATCAGGGGGGCCGGCCCCAGAGAGTCCTTCTGTCTTGGGATATTTGTACACTATGTGAAGATGTATTGTTGTGATTGGTGTAATAAAAAGCTGAATGGCCAATAGCTAGGCAGGAAAGCGTAGGTGGGACTTCCGGACAGAGAGGATTCTGGGAAGAAGAGTCACCAGGCAGACGAGGAGGAAGATGGGCAGTACTGAGATGACCTAATGAGTCTCCAGGAGGAATGTAGATTAAAAAATATGGGTTAACTTAAGTTATAAGAACTAGTTAGAGGGGCTGGAGAAATGGCTCAGAGGTTAAGAGCACTGGCTGCTCTTCCAGAGGTCCTGAGTTCAATTCCCAGCAACCACATGGTAGCTCACAACCATCCGTTATGAGATCTGGTGCCCTCTTCTGGTGTGCAGATATACATGGAAGCAGAATGTTGTATATATAATAAATAAATAAAATCTTTTTTAAAAAAAGAACTAGTTAGAGACAAGCTAAGCTAAGGTTAAGCTTTTATAATTCATAATAAGTCTCTGTGTCATTATTTGGGGACTGGCAGGGCCAAGAGAAAGTACTACTACATACTTCCTGCCCCTTTCCATTCATGTGAGAATACAGGCAGAAGCTGCCCTGCCTAGAATCCCACCAGTGCTGACTCCTTTATCTCAGTCATGCACCCTCCTGAACTGAGAGAAATATGGGTTGTGGGAGCTACCCATGCAGCTGAGAGTAGGTTGTTACCAAGACTAGAGCTGATCAAAACTCACTGCTCGTAGAACCTGCGTGCTAATTTGTCCATATTATACACACACCGATGCTGATTATGTAAAAATACCTTGAAGAAAATTGCAGGCCTTAGGACTATGGCTTTCTCCATGACTTTGTTGCCCTTGAATGCAAAAGAAACATTCTACCACCCCCAACATTACTGAGGGGCTTGAGATGGAGCTGCTGCCCCAAGCCCCAAGCTGGTACCATCACACATCTCTAGAATCTTGCTGACTCCTAGGCCTCTGCCTTGGAAAAGGCTTTACTCCAAAACACCCATTTTTGCTGCCTTTAAAATGCCACATCTTGGAGTTCGAGAGATAGGCCAGTGGTTCTGCTCTTTCAGAGGACCCGAGTTCAGTTCCCAGCACCCATATCCCATCTGACAGCTCTCAAATACTCCTAACTCCAGCAGAAGTTATCGGATCCAGGGGATCCGATGACCTCTTCTGGCTTCTGCTGGCAACCACACACGTGTATCCTATTGTAGCCTATACTTATGTAAATACCTGGAAAAGAAGCATGGGAGCAAATACCTTTAATCTTAACACTCAGAGACAAAGGCAGGTAGATCTCTGTGAGTTTCCTGCCAGCCGGGGGGCTACATGGTGAGATTCTGCCTCAAAAAAGAAAATCAATCAATCAATCAAAAAAATAAATAAAAAAAAACCCCTCACATCTCTGAGCTGGAGAGATGAGCTGCCTCAGTTAGTAAAGAGTTTGCCACCCAAACATAAGGGCCTGTGTTTGACCCCTGGATCCCACGTTAAAAAAAAAAGTTGGGCATGGTGGTACACACTTGTAACCCACATGCGGAGGAGGGAGAGGCAGTTGAGCCTGTAGAGCTCACTGGCCAGCCAGCCGAGCTGGTGAGTTCCAGGCCAGAGACAAAGCCTATCTCAAAAACATACAAAAGACTGGAGAGACAGCTCGGTGGTTAAGAGCATAAAAGCACCGGCTGCTCTTCTGGAAGAGCTGGGTTTAATTCCCAGCACACATATGACAGCTCGAAACCATCTGTAACTCCAGCTCCAGGGGGGGTCTGACATTCTCTTCCGTCCTCCTTGGGTACCAGGTCCAAACATGGTGCACAGACATACATACAGGCAGATATCCATATACATAAAATAAAATAATGATTTTTTTTTAAGGCAGAAGGCTCCTGAGGAATGACACTCAGGGTTGACCTGGCCTCCACACGCACGCACACACACACACACACACACACACACACACACACACACGCGCACACACACACATACACACACACACATGCGCGCACGCACACGCGCACGCACGCGCACGCACACACACACATACACACACACATGTGCGCACGCACACGCACACACGCACGCACGCATGCACGCACACACGAGCACGCACACACACAAACACGCGCGCGCACACACACACACACACACGCGCTCACACACGCGCGCACACACACACACTCACAAGCACACACACACACAAGCACACAAGCACACACACACACACAAGCACACACACACACTCACACATACACACAAGCACATACACACAAGCACACGCACACTCACAAGCACACGCACACACACACTCACGCACACGCGCACACACACACACACACACGCACGCGCACGCACACACACCTGCCCATGCACAGCAAGCCACACTCCCCACTTTGTCCCTGTTCCTTATGGAGCCACCAATGTACATGCTTTTCTCAACTTTCCACCAACATTCTCTTCCTCCCTCACTTAGCCCAGTACTCTCTGCAGACTCGGGAACTCCTCACTGAGTTTCTAGACATGGATTCAGTCAAGATCCCTGAAGGAACTGGCTTTCCTTTTGACAGCCATAACAGCTGAACACGTGCTTGCCATAAACCTGCCTTGGTCACGTAGAGGTCAGATGCCTGTCTCGTGACAAGGAGCCAATCGGAAGTTAACTGGTGGCGCTATGCTTTACGACCCTGGGTGTGCTTTACAGACAAGCGCACAGCAATGACATAGAGAGCATAGCAACCACCCTGGGAGGGCCTATGAGCCATAGCAACCAGTTGACCAATCAACACAGGGCAAGCCCTCCAAGCCTGGAAGCACACCAATTGTGAGCCTGTGCGTAAGCCTGTGCGTACCCCTAGACACTCCCCTTACGCTGCCCTATAAGATCTTTTGGGAGACGCTAGGAGCCGTCTTTTCTAGCCGTCCGCCATGGCGGGTGGGTGAAAGACCCGAGCTAACATAGGGTTAGCTCGTTAAATTACAATAAAGCCTCGTGCAGTTTGCATCAAGCTTTTGCCTCCATTCTGTGTTTGGGGTGGCTGCCGTCCTGGACTAAGATTCTGGAAGCCTCAGCTTTCTGAGGGTCTTACATCCCTATTTTTTTTTTTTTTTTGAGACAGGATTTCTGTGTACACCTGGCTCTCCTCAAACTCAAAGATCCACCTGCCTCTGCCTCCTGAATGCTGGGGTTAAAGGCGTGCACCACCAACAAACACTGCCTAGCTAGGATCCTTCTTATCTCCAATAGGCAGCAGGAAAACACATTCTTTTCTTAGACCTTTGGTGCTTCCTCCCCTGCCTGCAAAGAAAACAGAGATGAAAGTCCCCCAGATGTAGGGGAATCTAGTGGAGGAAAAACACAGGCCAATCATTCAGAACATCACATTACCTCACAGATACAACGGCCTGAGGGCTGGTGATGGCGCGTGTGTTACAGCCACCCAGCAATGTGGGTGGGAATAAAAGAAGTGAACTCTGGGGCTGAGCATTTCCCTTCCTCGCCAGGCCAACACAGACTTCTGCACATGGTCAGCCACATGATCCGAGCATCAAAATTTCCCAGATTTGCTTGCTCGACACAAGCCATAGAGAAGCCATACTAGCAAACCACAGAACCAGGCGGCGGTGTCACACACCTTTAATCCTAGGATTCAGGAGACAGGCAGACAGGCAGATGGATTTCTCCGAGTTCAAGGCCACCCTGGCCTTCACAAGAGTGAAGAGTAACAGAGCTCACACCTTTGATCTCAGCATTTGGGATCACATACCTTAATCCCAGCACTAGGGAGGTATAAAGGGAAGAAGCAATGGGTCTCTTGTGTAGATTAGTTTCCAGAAATGGAGAGCTATTGTCTCTGAGGATTCCTGGAGAGACAGCATTGCACTTGGAGGATTTGCGTAGCCAATCTCACCTCTACTTTCAGTCTGAAGTAGAGGTGAGCACTGGTGGTGGCTGCTTTGCTTATCTGACCATCAGCTTGAATCCCAATACCTATCTCTAGGTTTTTATTTTTTGTGATGCAAGGCTCAAGCAAGGTAGAGGGCACTCCAGGAGGCACAGAGCCACACCCTAGGCTGACTTGTTCAGATCTCAGAATATCAATTTTGAGGACCCGAAGCTCTAAATAAGTTCTATACAAATAACCCTAATCCAGAAAACTCTCTAAAATTAAAAACACCCTTGAAAGACCCTCGGATTGAGGAGTCTCCACAAGTCGGACGGCCCCCCCCCCCAAAACTCAATGTCCAGTCCAGCTGATGTAAAAACAAGAGGTAAGTTTATTGTGGGACATTTGCACAAATGGGCCTCCCAGTCCGACAGACAAAGGAAGCCCTGTTCCTCAAAAGCAGGCTTCTTTTATAGGAGAAAACCATAGGCTTTTAGGGGTTAGGGTACCTGACCAGAGTCACAGGTTCTTTGGAGGTCTCTTATCTTTGGGGTGGTCTCCTGACTCAGTGGGATAGTCTGTTCTTATCTTCATGACCCCAGGGCAGGGTGGCCCTCTGGGAATTCTTGGTATTTAGTTAGGTTGTCTTGTGGCCTTGTAAGGGAGTTATCGCTGCCAGCTAGGAAATTCCAGGGACTCGGGTCATTGTGACCTTGGTTAGATTTCTAAGTCAGGTCGCCCTGTTTTTAGTGTGGGAGGTTTTTTTCTAAGTCTCCTTATTTTATTTCTTTGTTAATTTTCAAGTCCTTCACCCGAACCCCTAAATTGGAGGTAACCATTTCAGAACATCTCAACCCATCAGACATCTAAAACCCCACACACTCCTACCTTCCAGGTCACTGTAAATTTCAAGTAAAGGAGCCATGAGAATCTCTTTTGCTATGCTACTACCTACGGCCTTACTCGATTCTTTCCCCTAAGTCTTTCTAGGTATTGGTGCTAGCAGACCAGGGGTTTAGGAACTAAAGCTTTTATTGATTTTACTTTAAGACAGGACCTCAAGCAGCTCAGGTCATCTTCCAATTCACATTGTAGCCATGGATGACCTTGAATTTCTGATCCTCCTGCCCCTGCCTCCCAAGTGCTGGGATTACTGGTGTGTACTGAGATGGAGAATTGGGGTGTTGTACGGGGACCAGGGCTATGCTTAAGCTGTAAGAGCCGGGTTGACCCCCATGGCCAACATACATTGTTTGACCTTGGAGTCTCTTCTTGTGCCTTTTAAGGTAGGAGAGCTTGCTGAACTATTGGGGGGATTAAAAGGGGTAGCCAGATATGCTACCACAGGCATTTAATCCCAGTACTTGGTAGGCAGAGGTAGGCAGATCTCTGTGAGTTCAAGGTCAGCCTGGTCTACAGAAGAGTTCCAGGACAGCCAGGGCTACACAGAGAAACCATGTCTGGGGGTGGGGTGGGGGGAGACAGCTAACCTTGAACATACACAAACTCAGGAAGCACAGGCTTACTTTTCCTCGACAGTGTCATAAACACAAATGTTATTTGCCCCAAAGGAGAGGCCAGGTGAGGAGTGAAGAAGAGGTTTCTGAGGCCCGTTGGCAGAAACAACTGATGTTAGCCATTCCACTCAGCACTGTGACTTTCCTAAGATCCCTTCATGCCTTTGCCATTCTCCCAAACAGCAGTGAACTTGGCCTCAGAAAGAGTTCTTTCCCTCTATGAAGTGACAGGCTAAACGGCAAGGCATGAAAAAGGATTAGTGGTTGCATGTCTTCAAATAATGGTGAGGTCCCCAGAAGCACGCCAGGCTGAGAAGGCGTCCTTTGGATGTCCGTCGGTGAAAAGGCTGGCCGCTATGAGCAGCATTTGGGGGCTCCTGGTAACAGATGTCAGGTGTTGGCAGACAGGCTGCCAAAACCAATCTTCCTTCACCCCCCAGATACCGAACTGATGGAGAGCTGGGCACAGTGGGCCTGGCAGCCCCTCTTGCTTGGATCATTGGTCGCATTATTATTTCTTAATGGCTGGATAAAACAGATGGTTTACCGTGTCATCCTGATTTTGTTGGTTTCAGGGTCCTACTCTTCCCTCAGGGTCCGGCATGTGATCAGTTTTGACAGTGATGGTGCAAGAAGGTTCCTGCCAGTAAAGCCAAGTGCACCTATTTTTTTATGCTGGGATAAACCACCGCCACCTCCAACTTCAAAACCCTGAAAAGATCTAGCAGTGCAAAGGTGCTTGTCAAAAATGCTTGCTCTGTCACAGAACCGCAGCGCTCTGGCTCCTGAAAACCCCACTCTGTACTTGAATGCCAATTGTCCATCCTTTTTGCTGTTCGTTTTGGAGAGTGTCTTCCTCTGAACTCACTCACGTGGCTCACATTGGTCTCCAACTTGAGATCCCCCTGCCTCAGACTCTGGAACAACAGAGTTATAGGTGTGTGTCACCGTGCCCAGCTTTGTCTTTTTTATTTAGTCTTAGACTTACAGTCCTGTTTATATTCTGATGAGTCCTTTAATTTAACAGATTGTTTTATAATTGGTATATGACAACTGCGCATAATGCCAGGTGTTGTGGTACACGCCTTTAATCCCAGCACTCAGGAGGCAGAGGCAGGCAGATCTCTGTAAGTTTGAGGCCAGCCTGGTCTACACAATGAGTTCCAGGGTAGCCAGGGACTGTTACACAGAGAAACCCTATATCTAAAACCAAAAACAAACCCCTCCAAAAAAACCAACAAAAACAAACCTGCACAATTTATGGGGTAATAGTGAGTGCTGTCTCCATTCGTTCACTGTGTAATGACAGACCATGATAATTAGCCTGAAATTTGTATTTCTATGCATCAATTACTTTAGAGTCTACATATTCCAGTGAATCTTTAATAAGTTTTAGTTTAGATTCATAAATGACTTAATTCAAAAGCTGGGAAGTGCTTACCACACAAACATGAGTACTTGAATATGGTCCATAGCACATGTGTAAAAAGCCAACTGTAGGGGTGCAAATCCTAGTGCTGGGGGTGGGCTAGGAGTGGAGACAGGAGGATCCTGGGACTTGTTAGCAACCCTGTCTAGATGAATCAGGGAGCTTTAAGTTTCACTGAGAAACCCTATTTCAAGAAATAAAGTGGAGGGACAGGAGTGGTGGTGTGTGCTTTATTCCAGTACTCTGGAGCCTGAGTACTGGTGGATCTCAGTAAGTTCAAGGCCAGCTTGGTCTACAGAGCAAGTTCTAAGACAGCCAGGACAATTTCACATAAAAACCCTGTTTCAAAACAAACAAACCTAAAAATAAGGAAATAAATAAGTGGAGGGGCAGAAAGTAAGAGGACAACTTGTTGGGAAAAAGAAGGGGTTCGCCGGGCGGTGGTGGCGCATGCCTTTAATCCCAGCACTCAGGAGGCAGAGGCAGGTGGATCTCTTGTGAGTTCGAGACCAGCCTGGTCTACAGAGCGAGTTCCAGGACAGCCTCCAAAGCCACAGAGAAACCCTGTCTCAAAAAACAAAAAAAAAACAAAAACAAAAAAAAAAAAAAAGAAAAAAGAAGGGGTTCAAACAGCTAGCTCTCGGGACCCAAATGGGGAGACATTACAAATATACTAGTGTGTGGAGCACTAGTTCAGCCGGATTTAGTTTTTCTGGAGCTCAGCCTGGCATTTAAAAGGTCTCTAGGTGATCCACTGGGAATGAAGTTTGAGGGTCTGAATTAGTCCAATGCTTACTAACTTTCTGAGCAAGACAAATTGCCTTAGCTCCTTGTGAGGCCATATTTCTCATCTCTATAGGAAGCCTAACTGTCCTGTCTTCCTCCCAACTGCTACAAAGTTGAAAGCAATGATACATGGGGTGAGGTTTTTGAATCAGTATCTAAAATATAAGTGGGGAATCACCACAACACATGGGCTGTTAAATGCAAGGATTTTAGCTAGGAATGCAAGAAGACAGCACACTCCAGCATTAGCATTGACCTGTGACATGCTTGGGCGTATAGTTAAACAGTCTGCCTGGCAAGAATAAGAAGATCGTTATTACTGTCATTTACTTATTATTTGTCTCAGTTAGGGTTTCTATTGCTGTGATGACACATCATGACCAACAAAAGCAAGTTGGGGAGGAAAGGGTATATTTGGCTTACACTTCCACATCTTAGTGCATCGTTGAAGGAAGTCAGGACAGGAACTCGAGCAGGGTAGGATCTGAAGGCAGGACCTGATGCAGAGGCCATGTAGGAGGGCTGCTTATTGGCTTGTTCACGATGGCTTGCTCAGCCCTAGGATAGCACCACTCCTATAATAGGCTGGGCCCTCCCCCATTCACCACTAATTAAGAAAATGCCATAGGCTGGATCTTATGGAGGCATTTTCTCAATTGATGTCCCCTCCTTTCAGATAACAATGGCTTGTGTCAAGGTGGTATAAACTAGCCATTATGTTATTGTTACTCATTATTTTTTTAAAATTTTATTCATTTATTATGTATACAGTCTTCTGCCTGCATGCCAGCAGAGGGCACCTGATCTCATTCAAGGTGGTTGTGAGCCACCATGTGGTTGCTGGGAATTGAACTAAGGACCTCTGGAAGAACAGTCAGTGCTCTTAACCGCTGAGCCATCTCGCTAGCCCAGTTATTCATTATTGTTATTATATATTATTATTACTTTGAAGCAGGGGCTAACTATGTAGCCCCTGTGTCCTGCCTCTGCCCCGAGTGCTGGGGTTAAGGGTGTGTGCCACCACACTTGGCAAGAATGAATATATTCTAAAGAGACTCTGTGCCCTTCTCTTTGGCTATGAGATGGTTGAAAGGATAGATCCCAAGAAATTAGATTCTCCCCAGGAATCTCCTGCTGGAGGAGGAGAAAGTCTTGCAGGCAGTCAGAGGACCTTTCTCTGGGAGGAAAATTACAGTCAGAGAGGCAGAGCTGGAGCTGAGACAATTCTCTGGGAGCAACTGGTCTTGGCTGGATGGCTTGGTTGTACCTATCTTAACTTTCATTTACAAGGAAATTTTAGGATCCCACAGATGGACTGGGAGGGGTGACTGCACTGAATATCTCCTTTTTCTGCCTTTTGCTATTTATTTGGCTCTTTCATTTGGCTTATAGAGGATAGGTGGCCAAATCTGGCTTTTTAGGACACATATGGTAACCCTCAATTCTGGTTGCATCTTTATCCCTATTTTCCTATCGCTATAGTCTCAGGCTCAAGGTTTTGCAGCTTTTTTTTTTTTTTTTTTTTTTTTTTTTTTTAATGTTTATAGGTGTTTTGCCTGCATGTATGTCTGGGCATAACATAAGGGGGGCAGAAGAGGGCGCCAGATCCCCTAGAACTGGAATTGCAGTGCTTGCTTAGCCTCCATGTGGGTACTGAGAATCGAACCAGAATCCTCTAGCCAAGCAATCAGTGCTCCTAACCCACTGAGTCATGTCTCCAGCCACTCTTGAAGGCTTTTACACAGAACCTATGTAGCTGCGTTTGTTTGTAAGGAAAGGACTTTATTCTAGGCCATTGCGATAGAGACCACATTTATTACAATAGAGACTATGGTAGCAGTGGTTGAATTCAACTCTTATTTCAACAGGTATCAGAAGAGACTTCTGAAGGGCAAGATGTAAGAGTGACTTAATTATGAATGGTAGCAGCGTTAGCAGATTGACTGTCTTGGTAAGATCAGACTCAACAAAGCAGAAGGCAAGAAAGGGACCTCACTAGAATTTTTGGTTAAGAAGTTGAGTGCAAAATGCTGGGTTGGTCTAGATGTACATACCTTGCTTGACCTTCCTTGCCAGGTAGAGGATAACAGCTAAACTTCACAGGATGCAACCCCTGGCTCTACACTGTGAGAGAGTCATCGCCTTGGCACTCTATAAACCCTATACACCTTACACGCCTTCCTCAAATCAGTGGTAGAAAAAAAAAAATCAAAGCGGTCCTTATCTGTCCCTGGCGCAGGCGGCGGTCTAGAGCTGGCAGGACTCGCAGGGCGTTATCCTAGGGCGGGGCCCCGCACACCTGCCAGGCGCCAATCACCAGCCGGCGCGCAGGGGCGCAAGCGCCCGGTGGCCTGGGCGGGGTCACTTCGGGTCTCAATCTCCGCTCCTATTGGTAGCTTTGTGATGACATTAGCGGCCACTTCGACCAATGGCTACGGAGCCGGTCCGCAGGGCAGGCGGAAGTAGTGCAGGCAAGGTGGCTCCGCAGTGCGGGCGCAGAGCGGTGCAGCGGAGCCGGGCCGTGGCTCTTGCGCCTTGGGGCTGCAGTCGAGATGCCGCGCTTTGCCCTGACCGTTATCCGCCAGTGAGTATCGCAATCTCCGGGAGCTTCCTGGCCTGGGTCTCCTCTGGAGGGTGGGCTTCCCATGTACTTTGCTTTGCGCCCTCTCGGGTCTACTTCCCTTCCTTTTATCCGCACCTCCCTGGGGGAGGAAGGCAGGACTTAAATGTCTGCAGCCCTGCGTTTCCCCCAGGAAGCTAGTGTGGAGAAGCACGTGATCAAGGTTCCCGGACACTGAGTGCAGGCTCGACCCTGTCTACCGACTTCTCAGCGTGACCTTTCTCCTCCTAGCAGATCCCAGAGTTTGCAGAATTGACGGGCCACGCCTCATCTTTCCGACGCTGGTTGCCTTCTCCCCTCACCCCACCCGTTTCTCTTCGCTGCGGGGATACTTTTGAAATTTGCTTCCCTTCAAAGGTTACAGTTCTGAGAAAGAAGACAGGGCCCCAGCCCTTTTTTCTACAGATTACATGGAGCAGAATCTGACTTTGGATCACCTATTGTTTTCCTCCTCAGCACGTGTTTGCCGCGTGAAGATGGGATGCGCATTCGGGGTGGATAACCGGAGGGGGTTTTCAAGGCGAAGAGATGTTGGTTGGGATTGGGGCTCTAGCTAGGAGCAGCCTCAAAAAGCCTAGGCATCTGAGGACAGATTTAATCTTTCTGACCTGTGTCGGGATAAACAGATTGGTGGCTGCAGTCTTTCTAATCTCGCTGGGGACCGGGAGATTAATTGGAGAAGATGGAGCGCCTGGCAGCAGAGAGAAAGAAATATACCTGAGAATTAATAATTTGTTCTTCTATAAGCAAAGCTCAGCTAAAAGGCAGTTGGTTCTCACCTGTGTAGGCCAGTTTATCAGAACTGCCTTCTGGGCGAGCTCTGAATTTGTCAAGGGACTGGGATTCCCTTTTGTCCTCATAGGGCTCATAGGAGTGCAGACAGCATTTGAACCTTGTCAAATGCCTTCCTCTTCTTCAATAGTGCCTTCTCTGTCCAGTTCCTCCTTTATAGGAAAATATCCTCCGGCATCATGGGATCTGGGTCTTTAGGATTCAGGGATTTTTTTTTGTTTTTCGAGACAGGGTTTCTCTGTGGTTTTGGAGGCTGTCCTGGAGCTAACTCTTGTAGACCAGGCTGGTCTCGAACTCACAGAGATCCACCTAGCCTCTGCCTCCCGAGTGCTGGGATTAAAGGCGTGAGCCACCAACGGCCGGCTGGATTCAGGGATTTTAATGACCACATTAGAAAACTGCTTCCCCATCTCTTCTGCTTCATCCTCTATGTGTTCTAGAATGTTCTGGGGAGGGTTCTTAACCTCCTTAAGGTAAAACAGCTTTGTTGGGAGCCCTGGAGGAACTTCAGTCCGCATTACCCTCTTTTCAAACCGAGAAGAATTCGGACCCAGTTTGAGAGCCCCTTGGTGGGCTGGAGAAACAACCCCTATTAGACTCTACTGGGAAGTATCCGTGTGAATAGGGAGTTTCTTATTTTGTAAATCTGATTCACTGGTGAGTAAGGGGAGTCGACTCCAAGTAATTTGATTAGAGTCACTCGGCAAGTTGGCTAGGCAAGATTTGAACCAGAACAAATTAACCCACTGCTCTCTGCCTCTCAGTTACTTTAAAGCATAGTGTTTGGCCAGCATTTGAATATCAACAGCTTTGAACTACCCTTTATCCTCCTGATATACTTTTAAGGGGTTGTAAGAGTAGTTTTATTTGACAGTCATGGTGGTGTGTGTGCTGTAATCCCAGGAGTCAGGAGGCAGAGGAGTTCAAGGCCAGCCTGATCTTCATAGCAGTGCCAGACCAGCCAGTGGTACACAGTGAGATCCTGTGTCCAAAAAAAAAAAAAATGGATGTGTTGAAATAAAGACAGGATGATGATTAGCTGCTTTCCTGTCATGGCCATCCCAGTTGTCCTCTTTCTGGTGTATTTGAGACACCCTAGAAGCCTCGAGGTTCAAGAACAGACATGCTTTCAAATTTGACTGGTAGTCCCCATACCTAAAATATAGTGACGCATGGAAGAGTTGCCTAACTATATTGAACCGTATTATAATGAAAGAGAAATGTAAAGCAATTTCCTTGTGTCAAACCAAATCTTCATGAAGTCTTATGTGTTTATTTTAATTCATTATGTTTTAAAATTTTTTATGTGTATAGGTGTTTTGTCTTAGTGTCATGTCTGTGTAGCATGTGTACACCTGGTGCCCACAGAGGCCAGAAAAATGGTGTCAGATCCTCCGGAGTTAGAATTATGGATAGTTGTTAATCTGCCACGAGGATGCTGAAAATTGAACCTGGGTCCTCTGGGAGAGCAATCATTGCTCTTAGGCCATGACTCATCTCTCCAGCTTCTAATCTCTTCATATTTTGACACGGAGGTGTGTTGTTTTTGGATTAGAACACCCTGGGTTACAAACTTCAAATCTCTCTTTGGTCAAGGAGGCTGGTGTCAGTGTTCCTACACAAAGCCACAGAAGCCTTCCTGGGTTCTATTCTGTATTGTGTCACGTGCAAAACCATTTTTAGCCAGCTCTTACATCGTTTTTTTTGTTGTTTTTTTTAACTAAATTTAATTTACTTCTTGTATTGTCTTTTTCCTCTCACGATAGCCTTTGAACTCTGTATCTGCAAATGAATTGTTGAAAGGGAGTTAGGATCCATTCATGACTGAGCATCAGGTGATATCCGTCGAGGCTGTAATTTACCTTTTCATACACTCGGGAAAAAATGTCGTGAAAACCCCAAAGTGTGCTG
The DNA here is from genome assembly GCF_003668045.3 of Cricetulus griseus. Lineage (NCBI taxonomy): Eukaryota > Metazoa > Chordata > Mammalia > Rodentia > Cricetidae > Cricetulus > Cricetulus griseus. The sequence continues at coordinate 19,345,982 of NC_048601.1, forward strand.
GTTTCCCATAATGGTTGGCTTCTCTGTTGTGGCCAGCTGGTAGCTGTCTGTTGACTTTGAATCCTCTATAAGGATCTTATAAGGGATTAAGTGCAAACCTGGGCTAAGGAACTCGCTTTGAAACAAGAGCAAGTGATGCAGCCTGAGTGGGGCTTGCCCCATGTCTTTTGTGTCCCCCATCATGTCCCGTGCAACACCCCCTCCCCTTCTGCCCACAGAGCCTATAAATGGCTAGTCATGAGACTACAGTTCTTGGCATAAGTGTCTAGACTCCTGTGGGGCCGGGTGTTCTGTTCTGGAAATGGATCACCCTTCAGGATTTGAAAATGAGTGCTGTATCCTTGACTCCTTCCAAATACATCTCTCTGACCTTTCCGAAGTCTCTGCCTTCTCTCTCTGTCACAAGCCAAAGTCTGGCTCAGGGAAGTGGATTCCCTAGCAAAGGGCTTGCTTAGCCTTGGCCACCCTCTAAACTAACTTTAAACACCTGCCTCGAGGATTTATAGAAACTCTTTCATGCTGTTAAAAGCTATATCCTAAATATTTACACAGGTTTTGGGGAAACAGTTCTATTTTGGGATACCTGGTCTTTGAATATTTATAAAGTGGCTTGAGTGCAAAACTGCCCGCTAGAAGCTAAAAGGGACCAGCTATTTTTGTGTGTGTGCCGGGGCATATGCACACTTGGAGGTGGGGGATACTAGAAGCAACTTCAGTAACTGAACCTGGAGCTCAGTTGGCGGCCAGCAAGCCCCAACCTCCAGCACTTGGGTTACAGGCACAAACCATGCCATTTATGTGAGTGCCAAGGTCTAAACTCACTTCTTTCTGCTTACTCAAAGCAAGCACTCTTACCCACCGAGCATCTCTCTTCAGCCCCAGCAGAGATCTTGGTCAACTCCCAGCTAAAGGAAGTGGTTCACTATATCAGATCTATTTTTTTTTTTTCCTTTTACTGGAAAAAAAAAATCACTAGATGAGAGGCTGTGGTTTTGCAAAACCATCGAGTCACTGGAATTCTTTTCAGTGAGTGTTCAAAAGAATGGCCACTGACTGTAGAAAGATCTCAGACTTTTGGTGTGTATTAATCTCCACCTTTAAAAAGAGAACAAAGATTTACTTATTTTTATTTTATGAGTATGGGTGTCTTGCCTGTCTGTGCATCATGTGCATGTCATCCCCACAGAGGTCAGAAGAGAGCAGGGGATCCCCTAGAACTGGAGTTACATATGATTATGAGCCACTGTGGGTCCTCTGGAAAAGCAGCCAGTACTTTTAACCACCAAGCCACTGCTGTAGCCCCTCCACCTAATTTTTAGAGACAGGGTTTTTCGTTAATCCTGGAGCTTTCTGATTGTGCTAGACTGGCTGCCCAGGGAGCCCTAGGGATCCTCCTGTCTCCAGCTCTCCAGGGCTGGAATCATGGGCCCACTCAGTTTTTACCTCAAGTATGAAGCTCAGGTGCTCATGTTTGTATGGGAGCAGGTTACTTATCATCTGAGCCACACCCCCCCCCCCAAATCCTTGTTTTTAAATGTACACAGTGAGGGTGTGTCTTTGGTTCTTGCTGGGAGTAATTGGGAGGATGACAGTTCTATTTAACAGCAGTTCTGTTTTTTTTTTCTTGTTTCTATAGCCCAGGCTGGCCTCGAACTCCTGACCCTCCCATTACAGGCTTGTGTCACCAAACCCAGCTTTTGGTTCTTTGCGAGTCTTGCTTTGTAGCCTGAGATAGCCTGCAGCTCAATATGTAGCCCAGGCTGGCCTTGAACTCAAGCAGCCTTCTTTCATGTCCTCCTAAATGCTGAGATTAAAGGCAGGAATCGCTAGGAGGCAGTTTTTCTTGATCTCAGGAGGATTATTAGTCAGAGAGAAATTGAACCCAGGCCACGGTTCCTATTACTTGATTAGGAACAACAGCGTGCCCAGCCTGCCTTTGTGCTGCTGACATGTCAGAGGTTAATGTCCATTATTAATAGTAGTCCATCAATGGTGGCAAAACCAAGACCAAAATAGTTCTGCACACAGTAATTTCATTTAGGTAATCATGCATTTTTTTGTATCTACGTGTTTAAGAACCAAAATGGTTCTTCTTATTCCTCTGCCCGTATGAGACCACACTGATTCTTATTTATATTTTAGTTACTTAGTTAGTTTTGCTGTTCTGAGTATTGAACCCGAGGCCTTGCAAGTGTTCTACCACTGAGCTACAGCCTTTACACTTGCTTTTTCCTTAAAAAGCAAAGCAAAACAAAACCTTATTTTATTTTTGAGACAGGGCTACTCACTGTGTAGCCCTGTCTGGAACTCACTATATAGTCCAGGCTGGCCTTGAACTCAAAGTTGCACTTGCCTCTTCCTCCCAAGTGCTGGGATTAAAGGCATGGGCCACCATGCCTGGACGTATTGCTTTTTTAAATGTATCCTTTCAATGTTTCTTTATGTGAATCCGGGTATTTTCCATTTCTGAGTGTTGGTACCTTATTTCAGCCTTGCCCTTAGTCCTTTATTGTGGAGGTTGTTCTCTTTCCACACAAGTTTTGTGGAGGTTTTTTTTTTATGTGTATGAGTGCTTTGCCTGCGTATATGTATGTATCACATGAGTGCCTGATACGTGTTGAAGCCAGAAGAGCGGGTATTGTATCCTCTGGGCCTGTGTTGAGAGCCACCAGGTGGGTGCTGGGAATGGGGACCCTGTTCCTCTACAAGAGCATCGACTCCTTTTATCCACTGTGCCATCTCTCTAGTCCCCTCTTGAAGTCTTTTAGACAGAATCTATATTCTGTGTTTTTTTGTTTGTTTGTTTTTGTTTTGTTTTGTTTTTGAGACAGGGTTTCTCTGTGGCTTTGGAGCCTATCCTGGCACTCGCTCTGTAGACCAGGCTGGCCTTGAACTCACAGAGATCCACCTGCCTCTGCCTCCCGAGTGCTGGGATTAAAGGCGTGCGCCACCAACGCCCGGCCTGTGTTTGTTTTTAAAGAATAAACTTTGTTCAAGGTCAGTGCATGATGTGGAGGCCAGGGTGTCTTCCACTGTCATTTTCCACCTTCATTTTTGAGGCGGGGTCTCTTACTGACCGTGGCCTCACGGATTCCTGTCTCCACCTCACCAGTGTGCACCATGTCCAACGTTTTCCATAGTGCAAGGATCCCAGCTCAGTCCTTATGCTTGTGTGGTAATCTCTTTACCAGCCTCACTTGGTGACTTTTATTGTAAGTCTTTCTCGCCATCTAGGCCCGCCCTTGTGGGTCCCTCTCACCTCTCTCTACCAGCCTAGTTTACCAGTCCCCGTTGGTTTTCTGGTTGCTTCCAGATTGGGATTGTTTTGATTTCTTAATTCCTAGTTGTGTTGCCACACCTCAGTCGGGTGCACTGTCTGTAGACAAGGTGCCTGTAGCTGTCTCATGGCGTGACTGCCTCAGCTCTAGAACCTGGGTCAGTTCTGGGTGGGTGCCAACGGTCCTGGAATTTCTTTCTCTTCCCATTGTCACACCCAATCATGTACTCCTTCAGGGCAGCGACCCACAGCCTGACACCCTGGTGGCAGTCCTGCTGTCTTTTCTAGTCTTGATCAGTCAATATACTTAAATTTAATAAGGATACCTCTTAAAACTAATGTGTACGCCGGGCGTTGGTGGCGCACGCCTTTAATCCCAGCACTGGGGAGGCAGAGATAGTTGGATCTCTGTGAGTTTGAGACCAGCCTGGTCTACAAGAGCTAGTTCCAGGACAGCCTCCAAAGCCACAGAGAAACCCTGTCTCGAAAAAGCAAAACAAAACAAAACAAAAACAAACTAATGTGTACACACACCTGCCTTTTAACTAGTGCTTTCCCCCAGCAGTTGATTAAACATTGTTTTCCTGATCCATATACATTTGCTTTAAGGAATGTCTTGGCTTGGGATTCATGAGTTGAGATAGATGGTTGCAAAGAAAATATTTCAATTTGCAAGTTTAAGATTTCATTATGAATGTCATTATAAAATTTGTTATTTTTTCCTCTTTTCAAAAATAAGTTGGTAATGGTATTTTCTTTTTATTTTAGTGGCGAAACAAGATTTAATAAGGAGAAAATCATTCAAGGTTAGTGTCACCAGATTGTTGCCCATATAGTGCCATCTCAGTGTTGATGGGATGTGTGGGCTAATCAGACTTGGTAGGGGAGGGCCGGGCGGGAGGCACTGCAGCAGGGTTAAATTGGAGTGCGATTAGGGGATGGAGGGTACCATGGTAACCACAGACTTGGACCAAAACAGTAGGTCACCAGGAGGAACGAAAGTCTCTGAAGTGGATATGGTATGCAGGGGGTTCTCCACTAGTCTCTGCAGGCCCTCAAAGGGACCCAGCCACTGATTGAAAAGTCATGTTGGGTTCTTATGGTCTTGAAATACCACAGTTGAGATTTAATATGCTTAAAACCAGGTGACATATGCCAGTAATCCCAGCAGGTAGGTGCCTGAATCAGGAGGACCTCTGTGAGTTTGAGGCCAGTATCTGGACTACATAAGGAGTTCATGACTGGCTTAGGCTATAAAAAACGATTTCATATTAGGAAGCATGACATTTACAGATTGATATTAACACCTTTCTAAGCAGTTAACTGATTTCTGTACTAACAGTGAAAGTTCACTATATTCTGGGGCAGTCCTTGTCCTCTTGTTGCGTGCTGGCCGCTTGTATTCTGTGTGTGCTAAGATCTGCAGAGTCTGGCCTATTTAGGAACATCTTGGAGAACTAGGCAGAGGCTGCTGCAGTTGATTCTAAAATCTTTTTAGTTTTAGTTTTGGGGTAGGAACTTCTGGGCTGTGCAGAAGTTGGTTTTCCTTCTTAGTGTGTCTGGCTCCCTTTCTGGGGACAAACTAGTTGTGTGCCTAAACAGGCCTTTGCTTCTAAATGCAGTGTGTGCCCACCTGAGTTATCCATAGGCCCGGGTCCCTCACCAACCTGACCCTTGCCACCCTGGATGCTCGATTGCTCTGCTTGTCAAAGGCCAGGCCACTATGGGTGGAGCCACCACGGGGCAGGGGGATCTGAATTGTATAAGAAAGCAGCTGAGCACACAAGGAAGCCACATTCTTTTTTGGCCTCTGCTTCAGTTCCTGCCTCTCGGTTTCTGCTTTGAGTACCTGCCCTGGCTTTCCTTGATGATGGACTGTAACCTGGGGCTAGAAGATGAAATTATCCCTTCCCTCCCCAAGTTGCTTTGGTGAATGGGTTTATCACAGCAATAGAAACCTAAGACAGTGCCTCAGTCTTGTCTGGAGCAGCCACCTCCCACTTGGCAGCCTGTGGTTCTCTGGGGGGTGTCGTCCAGTGCAGAGAGAGTTGAAACTTGTCTCTCCTCACAAAGTCACTGGGACCATATCATGGGGCCACCCTAGCATCCTGCCACCATCACTTTGGGAGTTAGGGTTTTAACAGACCACCTGTGGAAGGACAAAAACATCCATCCATTCTAGCAACATCTAGTGAAGAATTGTATAAACATCCCCATCTTGGAAAAATACATTCTATTTAGGGTGAACTGGTAACTTAGTCCTCCTTAAGTTTTTTGTTTTGTTTTGTTTTGTTTTGTAATTTTACATTATTGTATTTGTTTGTTTCCAGTTACATGTGTGTTTAGTTTCTTTGGTGCTCGATCCTTTTGCATGTCAGCCCTTTACGGTGAGACACGTTCTCTGGGAGACCCTGTAGTGTGTGGAGTTGGCCCATGGAAAGATGGTCTCTGTCAGTGCACACTTGGGGACTGACATTTCCCACAAGATAATTACTCCCTTTCTGCTTTGTCTTGTTGAGCTGAGCTTGGAGCTCAGGATAAGGCTCTTAGGCTGGTGGCTGCAACCCTGATCTCATTCCCAGTACTGGAGCAACAGCGTAGTTGGTAAAGGAGGTTTTCCATCAGTTGTGAATGTTATCATGAATTATCATCTTGGCAGGATCTGGATTTGTGGAACTGGCCATCAGGGAAGCCATGGTTGCCTGGAAGGGGTTATCTGGTCGGGAAGACCCATCCCGAAAGTGGGCAGCTCCATTCCCTGTGAGGGGAGCAGTCGTCTCTGAGCTTCCTCAGTCCTTCCGCTTGGCTCCCCTACCGTTATGGACTGTCCTCTTGAACTTCGAGCCCAGATAACCTCTTTTACTGTTTTATTTTATGTGTGTGAGTGGCTTGCCTGCATACAAGTCTGTGAACCATGTGTGCAGTGCCCTGGAGACCGGAAGACAGGGCATTGGTTTCTCCAGAACTGCAGTTACAAATGGTTGCCTGGAAGAGTGACAGGTGCTCTTAACTGCTTAGCCATCTCTCCAGCCCCTACCCTCTCTTCCGTAAGTTGCTTTGGTCAGGTATTTCATCAGAGCATTGAGGTGAGTGGCCAACAGATCACATGTCACTAGGCAAGCCGTCCCTACAGCTGCTCTTTAAATCTTCACATTGAGTCTAATGTCCCTCATTTTCAAAGATTTGTTTTTAATTATATGTATACGTATGTGATCTGCCCGCATGTATGAATGTGTACCACATTCAGTGCCCCAGAAGGCCAGAAGGAGTCGGCCTGTAAAGCAGGCAGCTCTTGGTCACCAGCCAGTGCTCCTAACTGCCAAGTAATCTCTCCAGCCAGGGAGTTTCCCTTTTTTCATTTATCCTACATTGTGTTTTCCTTATCTCTAGATTTGCGCCTCCCCTCCGTTTCAGGAAGCAATCTGTCACTGTTTCTTCATTCTCTCCCCTCCTCCACTTTTTCTAATCATCCTCTGGAATTCCAGTTAGGTACATGTTGTAGACTAAAGCTTGTGTCCTTCCAAATCCCTGTGTTGAAATTCTGACCCCCAGTGTCTTTGGGAGGTGATTAGGTCACTAGGGGCATCCTCGTCACCCCTCTTCACCCACTGTGTACGCTGGCAGAGGACCTCGCCAGAAAGAACCTAGCATGCTGGCATCTTGACACACAACTTTGGCCTCCAGAGCAGTGAGAGATCGGTATCTTCAGCTGATAAGCCGCCTTTTCCCTTTGTTGCAGTAGCTTAAGCCAGGAGCTGCACATTTGGGAATTCTTTTTCCTTTATATACAACACATCTGTGAAATGGTCCAGCTCCTCCCAGTGCCTGTGCTGCCCTTTGAATTAAGTCTTCAGCTCTGTGTTTGATGTCCTCACACCCACTCCTGCCAGATTGCTGCCCAGGGAGGGATTTTCCTTATCAGTTCCTTGGTTTAAAAAAAAAAAAAAAAAAATTCTTTAAGAGACTACCACATTATTTTTGCGTGGTTTTGTTCATCTATTATTCTGAATCTACCTTATTTCTAGTCTCTACTGCTGATTTAATATCTAAAGTCTTAGTGGCTCTAAATCCCTTGGTTGTTGTTCCTCCTGGCTTTCATTCATGAGGTGTGTGTACACGAGCGTGTGTGCATGTTGAATCTTTTGTTTGTTGTAAATAAACGAGAACTTATTACCCCATATTGAGAGTGGTTTTCTTGGAAGGGGATTTGTGTTTGATTTTTCTCCTGATCTGAGACTCCATTGGCCTCTCCTCCCAGGGTCTGTTTGGTTTTCCAGCCCTCTGTTCTACGTGGCAGCCCACTCCCCGCCGCCCGCCAGCGAGTGCTGATAACGCGATGACTCTGTCTTCTTCTCAGAGGTTTAGCTCAGAGGCTTCCAGGCTTGCTTCACATTCTGGAGGCCAGCAATGAACAACACATGCAGTTTAGTTTCTTCCTTGTAGGGTGCTCCTTCACCGTACGCTTGGCTTGTCCCCTGGCTTCATAGTACTTTAATTCATTTTGACTTTTCTTTTTTTTTTTGAGATAGTGCTACTCTGTAGTCCAGACTGCAGCTTACTGTAGGCCAGGAAGGCCTCTTACTCATTGCAATCCTCCTGCCTCAGCCTCACAAGTGCTGAGGTTGTAGGTGTGAGGCATCGTGTCTGGTTTTATACCTCCCTCCCTTCCACCCCCCCCCCCCATGAAATAGAAAGGAAAGGAGGTGAGGAAGAGAAGTAATATCTGTGCTGACCCTTTAGACAGTAGAGAGTGATGACATGGCCACCTGACGCAGCCTGCAGGAGCATAGCCTGTGGGTACAGTACACTAAGTGTGGAGAAATGGACAGACATAAAAGAGGGACGAGCCAGATGGCTCAGAGCGATGGAATTCCCATGAGGCCAGCAGCCTTGGTCTCATCTACATCTGAGTAGGCTGAGTCTTCGTCGAGTTATGGCTCTATGTCATATGTGTAGAATCAGCTCTCTAAGAAGCCAGGTGGTCTGGTACCCAAGAAAATGATGAAACATCACGGTAACCACTGTAGATCCTGTCCCTCTCCTGTGACTTCACCTAGATACACCTTTGAATGGTTCTGTCCCACCACAGGGCAAGGAGTAGATGAGCCCCTTTCCGAGACTGGGTTTCAGCAAGCAGCTGCTGCTGGCCGCTTTCTGAACAACGTGAAGTTTACGCACGCTTTCTCCAGTGATCTCACGAGGACTAAGCAGGTGAGTTCAGGCTAAGCGTCTAGGCTGATAGGTCAGAAGCTTAACAACAGTGAGTTTGAAAATCCTGCTTCCAAAGCCTAGTGAAATAGCTCAGTGGGTAAAGGTGCCTTCGGCCAAGCCTGATGACTCAAGTTCCGTCCCTGGGACCCACATGATGGAAGGAACAATGGACTCTTTCAGGTTGTCTCTGACCTCCACATGCATGCCACAATGCTCACACACATTCACACAAAGCGGATGAAATACTGAAACCAAAAACACAAGGCATATGGAGGGGAGAGGAAAGGTCTTAAATGATTTCTGGTGTCTTGTGTCCATCAAAAACAGACATAAAGAAGAAAGTGAACAAAAACGAGCAAAATAACACAGCACAGTCAGCCTCACCTTGAACTTGCCATTCCCCTGCCACAGCCTCCCAAGTGATCAGGTGTCAAGCCTGGTCACCACATCCATCACCAGACAGAGCTTCAGATGCTCCCTTACACCTTGATGAAAGATGAACCGAGAGACTCAACAGAGAACCGGAAACAAGTAAACAGAAATCTTGTGCAAACTGGAAAACTGACAGTGGATTGAAACTGAGGCTTAAAGGAATCAATAGCCACTTAGAGACAGCTTCATGGAGAGCTGGAACCGGAATAGGGAGTGAGAAGACGGTTCTGTGAATAAAGTGCTTGCCAGATAAAAGATGGGTCTATGCAGCAGCCACTAGCAATCCCAGCAACTGGGCGATAGAGAAATCCCCAGAACAAGCTGGCTAACTGGATCAATCAGAACCGGTGAGCTCCATCCGGGGTTAGCAAGAGACCTGCCTCAATAAGTAAAGTGAAGAATGATCCAAGAGCATCTCAGGTCCTACAAGAGCACACAGCACATATGTGCAAACCTGCATGCCTAACACACACACACACACACACACACACACACACACACACACCACACCACACCACACCACACCACACCACACCACACCACACACGCGCAGCCATAATGAAGGCTAGCATTCTTTTCTGTTAGGAGCCTGATAATAAGTACTCCACGTTTGATAGTCTCTGCAGTGTCTGGGACAGCTGTTTATTTCTGTTCATACTGATATGGTTTGAATGTAGTTTTGCACAGAGTATATCAGTAAGTGGCCACGTGGCTGGGCTCTAGTAAATCTTTATTAAAGCAGGTGATAGTCTGGATTGGCCCTGTGGACTAGATGTACATAACAGTAAATACCAGAGTTGGGCATGAAGAGAAGCCACAAACCCCAGGTGTCATATGAACTGGGCAGGTGCTTGGCTATTGAGCTGCAACCCCAACCAGAGAAACAATTTTTGCACAAGAAAACTATAGTAATTTATAAAAAAAACTAAAAATGACATGCTTTTGAAACTCCATGGTGATGACCCATTCTTAATAAAAAAAAAGGAGAGAAAGAAACAATCATTTGTCTTTTGCATTTCAGACCATATCTGGCATTTTGGAGAAAAGCAAATTTTGCAAAGACATGATGGTGAAGTATGACCCCAGACTGCGAGAAAGGGTAACTTGTTTGACCTTCTACCACAAAGTTCACTGAGCCATCCCTTAGCTAAAACACAGAGGTGGTCCTCTCAGGAACTTATTTTTAATTATTGTACGTATGTATGTATGTATGTATGTATACCACAGGCATGCCTGGTTTTCAAGGAGGCCATGAAAGGATGTTGGATCTCCCGTGACTGGAATTACAGACCTATTGTGAGCTGCCATGTGGGTGCCAGGAATTGAACCTGGATCCTCTGCAAGAGCAGCCAGTGCTCTTTACCACTGAGCAATCTCTAGCTCTTTCTTGGGAATTTAGAATCAACTAATGTATATTTAAGGATCTGTGTAACTAGGCATGGTGACACATATCTGTAATCCCAATACTTAGAAAGTAGAGGCAGGAGGATTATTAACTTGAGACCAGCCTGAGCTACACAGACCCTATTTCAAAAAAAAAAAAAAAAAAAATCTAGATAGTAGCTAATAGCTCAGTGGTAGAGTACTTGGCTAGAATGTTTGAGGGGTAGGATCGAGGAGAGGGTGATGGGGTGGGGAGGGGGAGTGGACTGAACTGTGTCAGTCCTGCTGTACAATACATAGAGCACCTTATTTAACTCTGTGAGATAAGCGTCTTGAATGATAGCAGGTCACACTGGTAAAAACTTGTATACTGTGGGGAAACTTAAAGAAAGGGCAAAGCGTTCTCCCTCCCTCTCCTACCCTCACTGTGAGTGTGTGGGTTTTCTTTCACCCTGTTTGTATACCAGAAGTGAGTCTTCTTAAAGCTGAGCTTTAAATAATTTAGGGCAAAGCACATGGAAATCTCCACTCAGAGATCCAGATCCAAACCTAGGTCTCATGGAGCGTTGACATTTTTTTTTTTTTTTTTTTAAATGCCCTACAATACGGTCACCAAACTCAATAACAACAGCTCTGGTTCCTTCTGATCCTGGCTGGAAACGGAACAGAATGATGAGGGCGTTCTAAAAGACAAACCTGTCTCGGCTCGTGTGGTTCAATACACATCCCAAGTTCTGGCAGAAGGCAGTTCCCTCTCGTGCCTGAGAACCGGCACATAGAGTCAGACGTGATACTGCTGGGTAGGCAGGCCCTCACGTTGCCCTGCAACGCGTTTCTCTCCATCCTCAGAACCGGGCACATCCCTTGTTTGTCTGGCAAAGCCCCTCCTCAGGAAGTTCCTCCCCACAGCTTGGACAGACCACCTAACTTGAGCATTCTAGTGTGTTCTAGGCCATGGGCCTCTGCTGAATGCATCCCCACTAGCAGTTAAGAGGAGATGGGGTAATGAATTAGTATAGGGAGCTGAGCTCCTTCCTGGACAGTTTCAGATTTCCACGGGTTTTTACCATTGTATCTAAGCAGCACCTTTATCTGACTGGACTATTGCAGAAGTATGGAGTTGTAGAAGGCAAGCCGCTAAGCGAGATGCGGGCCATGGCCAGAGCCGCTGGGGAAGAGTGTCCCCTGTTCACTCCACCGGGAGGAGAGACACTAGAGCAGGTATGTAGCCTGCATCCAGGTTGCCACATTGCTGGCACATCGGTGGACTTGTCAGTGACCTAGTCACTGAATCCTAACTGATTTTGTACCCTAGCTATTTGTGACTGACAGCCAAGCGGTTTGCAAGCTTTGCAGACAGCTGCTTCCCCCCCTCCCCCCCTTTAGAGTTACCCTGTCTGTCTCAGCCGCTGTGGGCCAGCAGCCATCACTGGTGATAGGAGCACTCTTTTAGATGATGTAAGAAAACCATGAGCTGATGGTATAGGCAGTGTTGGCACAGGCAGTGTGGGCAGCCGCTGAATCAAGCTCTGCCTCTGGACCCCCCAGAGTTCTGGTCTCCTTGCTGTGAGGCAAGTGCTTTGGCATTTCACTGAGGCATTTCTCCAGCTCCCCTCTTCCCCAAAATGTCTTCAGCAACTAGTGATGTTTTTTTGAGGTCCCATAGAAACTTAGGGTTTTAGTGATCCGTTTTGTTTCAGGCTTATATTTTAAGGACACCATTAACTTATTTCCTCTTTTACTTCTTATAGGTGAAAGTACGTGCAAAGGATTTCTTTGATTGTATTTGTCAACTAATCGTGGATGAGACAGGCCAGAGAGAAATCGTCTTCCCCGGGGCTCCAGGCAGCTGTCTGGAGAGCTGTTTGGCGGAGGTATTCCCTGTAGGAAACCGTTTGCAGTTGCATCCTGATGGTGGCACCCCTGGTTTAGCAGCCAGCATCTTAGTTGTGAGCCATGGAGCTTACATGAGAAGCCTCTTTGGTTACCTTCTGAGTGACCTCAAATGCTCATTGCCAGCAACACTAGGCAAATTAGAACTCTCGTCAGTCACTCCCAATACTGGGATTAGTGTCTTTATCGTAGACTGTGAGGAAGGACGCGAACCAGCACTTCAGTGTATTTGTATGAACTTCCAGGAACATCTAAATGGAATGAGCGAAAAGAACTAAGTTTAAAGCCCTCACATTTTGCAACCTCTGAAGGGAGTGCCTTGGCCTGTTGTGTCCTCTGCTCCTGCCATTTTAGAAGCAGTTAAGAATTTATGTGATAGAGCCCCACTGGGGTCCTGGCTGTATCAGATGACAGTAGAAATCCACCCCAAATCAACCTGGTTTTTCCCAGTACACCCGCCATTTTCTACAGAAATGTTGCCACTCTGTACCATTTATGTTTTTTAATAATGTGTGAGGACATCCAGCATTGCACATTAGGGGATTAGTAGCCGCCTTCCACAGTCTTCATTTCATTGACCTTTTTGATGTCTAGATAATGGTATTGGCTGTTGAAGATAATTGTGTGCTTTTTCACTAGTTTATTATCAAGTGCTCGCAAGAAAGAATGCTTTGTATAACTCACTGCGTATTTGCAATGGTTATGTCAGAGTCCAAAGTCCTTTAAACAACTGGCACTTCTTACTGTCATCAATGTGTGTAACGTAAAATGGCAAAACACTAAAACATCTTTCATAGAATTCAGCTCTTGGGTTTTTTTGTTTTTGTTTTGTTTTGTTTTTTAATTCTAAGGGCCTCAAAATACAGGTGAAGGCCTGGAGGGGTGGCTCAGTGGTTAAGAGTAAGTACCTCCTGTTCTCCCAGAGGACCCCAGTTCAGATCTCTTCTTGGGCAGCTCACAACTGCCTATAACTCCAGCACCAGGGAGCCAACGCCCCCTTCTGGCCTCTGTGGGCACTGGCACACACACATAAGGAAGCCCCAGGGCAGAAGGCAAAAGCAGCTTTCCAGGCAAACCAGGAAAAAAAAAAAAAAAAATTATCCCTTGCTTCGAATCCACGCTGCATATGCAGACTTTCCAGTTGAGGAATGATCTAAAGAAAGTAAACTCAGACTGGCATCCAGAAAAGATGCTGAAAATGGTGTCCAGAAGGAACAGATGAACTGGCCTCCTTTCCCCCAGATGGCGCTGTAGGAAAGGGATTTTGATTGTTCTCTCTCCCCCCCCCCCAGGACTTCTTATCTGAGAAAATGATTAACTGCTGAAAATTCGAGGCTCAAGACCCAGTATTGGAGAGAGGAATTGGGTGAGGGAAATCTAATTGTAACCCTGGACCTGGCTGTCCAGTGCTGGAAGCAGCTAGTGGATTTGAGAGCTTATTGAAATGTAAGCCGCCCAGGGAAACAAAGTTCACCTGCAAAGGAGTGCACAGCTCAAGGCTGGCCACAGCCTCGTTTTAAAGCACTGGGTCCGGCCCCTGTCTGGACACTTTGCGGAGCTGATGCCAACACTTGGATGCTGGTGACCAAAAACCAAGGGTTTATTTGGGATTCTAAATGCATGTGTACCGTGAACAAAAACATTGCTAACATCATGAGTCCAGAGTGTGGCCCTGCCCCAAGAAACTCAAGGAGTAATTATGGAGGCCACAGAAAAGTTGTCCCATCGGTGACAAAGAACTTCAGCTCAAAAATCATGTTAGCATTTGGGGCAAGAATTGCCACAAGAGACTTCAGTCAAGCCCAAGGCTGTGGGTTTTGGTTCTATTCCCACTCCTGGAGAGGTGGGTTATTTTTTTGTTTGCTTGTTTGTTTGTTTTGTTTTTGACCTCAAGCCTCCGGTGTCAGGTGTGTGGTCCAGAGAACAGTTCTGACAGCAAGTGTTATGGGTTAGGTTCATCTGCGGTTTCACGCATCTGACCCGAGTCTCTGATGCTTCCCCAACAGTGATTTCTCCTCTTACCAGGCTGTATTTCCCCATCCCTAAAACTAGAAGATAATGTGTTACATCTTGAACATGCTAAAAGGAATAAAAAAAATTATAAAGGTTGACAGAAAAAAAATACATAATGGATAAACTACTCCAAAGCAGTATCAAGGTGTTCTCTTGATCTGAAATCAGGTGAGAAGAAACCAAGAACCTTTGCCTTCTCAGTATTAGCCAAAAAACAGGGTGCCGGTCATCCTCCTTACACCCCCCCACCCCCGCCCACCCCCACAGGCTACCAGAGATGAATTAGCACACATCTTGATACTTGCTGAACTGCATCCTAACCACCTCCAGTGCCTGGAGTCAGACTTGGTCATGTTCAGTTATATAGATTTGCTAAGAAGATTCTTTTTAGCAATTTCAGGGTTATGGAAAAATCAGGCAAAAAGTAGGAAGTTCACCTACACATCTTCCCTCCAGTTTATTACCATAGTGGGTTTTAAAGAAGTCTATCTGAATGAGGTGTTCTACATGCCAGTTTTGAGTGACTATCTTGACTTCGTGAATCTCATGTCACAAAAGGAGTGGAGTGTCCAGTGGAGGCTGCCTTCCCAGGAGGCCAGCATTTCCTTTGATATCTACGTTGCAAATAAAGTTCAGTGTTCATGCCATTCTTGGGTGTGCTCAACACAGTCTGCGTCTTCTGCCATTGTTGGACTTGGCATGAAATTGCGCCCTAGAGGAAAGTTACAAAAACCCAAGGGGTTTGGAGTTGTCGTATGTTACTCAGTGGGCCCTAGGTTTCATCCTCACCACTGGGGGAAAAAAAAGAAACAAGGGGAGGGGGGACCCTGCCCTTTAAAAAACAAAAAAGAACCTAGTGTTAGGGAGTAGAGACCCCTTAGCCAGCTCTACAGCGCAGCCCAGGTACAGGGCACCACATTAAGTTCTCTGGTTCTTTTCACTTCTCCCAGTGTGTACGAAACTACAGTATTCTGACACCTTTCAAATGTACATTAATAACCGGCTGTCTGTTCATCATTTTACCCATATTGTTTGGGACATTATTTATTTGGGAATGTATGGATCTATTTAATTGTAACAACTATTCTATTGAATAAATAAAGCACCTTTTGTTTCTCGTGGGTGTTTAGGTCTGTCCAGTGTTCTGTAGGCGCAGTGTCAAAGGGAATTTGGGGAGGGGGGGTAGTGAGACAGTCTCACCGTTTATGTCAGGTTGGCCTCAAACGCATGATGCCTCTGTCTCGACCTCCCCAACGCTGGAATTAGAGGTGTGCGCCTCCACACCGCCCAGGAAGTCTCACTGCATCATTCCTGTGCAGGATCTTGTGTTTCCGGATCCTGTGTGACCCAAATGGTACCCTAAACCCATGCTACTCGCCCGTCCCACACTCGGTGTTCAGTGCCCTTTACACTGCTGCTAGGTGCGGTCTCCCCCAGTTTTAGTAATCTGACACGAGAAAACCATAGCAGACTCCAGCAGCCTTTTCTGTTTCGAGCAAGTGCTGCGTAAAAATATCCCATCGGTGTCAGGATGGCACTTAGATAAAGTACCGCTCATGAGATGCCACATCCTTCGTCCTCATAAGGGATCTCCCACCAGGTCATTCTAACTAAGTCCCCAGGCTCATAAAACAGACCAACTGAGCTGCCTGGAAGAGGCATTCACATAGCAAGAATGAAGTAGTAATCCATGAGGTTAAGATACCTTTATTCAGATAAACGCAAGCCAGAGTGTGCCCAGAGGCAACAGGCTAGGGAGGCCAGAGACAGCGCTCCCACGTCTGTGGCCCCCTTAAGAATTCCCCAGGCGTCATCCTGAACCTCCCCTGACCACGCCCTCACGGGTAGTCAAGCACACCTGTAGCATGCTCCTAGGAGGCAGGGCTACAGTGTCTCTCTACACATTCATTCTCCAACCTGACAGCTCCCTGCAGGCTGTGCAGTGAGCTCCAGGTTCCCCGCTTTCATGGGTCCTCACCCCATGCTGGCTTTGGTGACATAGCCGTCTTAAGTCATTTCTACTCCTGGAAGTAACCCAATAAACTCATTGGCTCACCCAGCTGGACTTTGATAGTATTTGTGCTTTGAACTGTTTGTTGTCAATTCCCTTTCCCTTAAGTGGAGTGAGGAGACATTGGCTCATGTCTCCCCAGGAAAAGTGCCACCCAGTAGTCCTGCTTCACATCTCACACGACAGTAACTCTGTGTTAAGAACACATGCTCTTGGTTTATAGCTTAAACATAGCCCCTCCCCCATGTGTTGAAGGCCTGGTCCCTAGCCGGCTGAGCTAGTTGGAGGTAGTAGCGCCATGTAAGGGGCAGGGCTTAATGAGATGACCTCAAGTCATTGGGGATGTACAGACTAGTCCGGCCTCAGCCTCTTTTCCCTTACCAGCCTGAAAGGAAGTGGTTTTCCTCTGCCACAGGCTCCCGCTGTATCTGCTGACTTATCTATCACAGACACGAAACAGCAGGGGTTGTGGGCCAGCACTTCCAAAGTGTGGTGCAAACCCTTTATCTTCAGAAACTGATCATGTTGCCTATTTGTTAATAGTGATGGAAAACTAATATCTGCTTAACTGAGATTTCAGTGTGTCTTATTCAAATTAAAAATTCTTTCAAGGAATCACTTAGGTAATCAGAAACCCAATATTGATATAATTTCATCATTTTGGTGAATTAAAATTGTTGAATGTGCTTATAGATGGAAAAAAATTTGACTCTGGAAATTCTTTTTCCTTTCCCCATTCTGTTTTCTCCAGATTTTCCCAAATGCCTACCTTTGATTCTCACATCTCAACACATTCTTTGCAGTCATACAAAGGGGATAAGAAACAGAAGCTGAGAGGAATTGTATTTTTATTTAAAACAGAAGAAAAGAAGTGGCGTTACATTTTATAAATAACTATAAATATAGAGTGATAGGCAAAATCTTCCAAATAAATAAATAAATATTGCCACATGCAAAGGGACCTAAGAAATTACAAGGTTACCTTGGCTCTGCCAAAAAGAAAGCCCCATGGTGGTGTTGAGCTAGTGCGTTTACAACCAGTTTGCTACTCGAGTTCTTTCTGGGTTCTTCCACATAGTTGTCTCAGTGGGAGGGCCTCTAGTGGCCGATACCCCCAATGGGAAATGAAAGCCAGTGAGGAAAAGGTTTGGGGTGCATGGCATCTACTGCTCTGTCTGCACGGCTTTAGTATTTCAGAGTGGGAGCTGGTCCTTCACATTGCTTGATGTTTCTCTGATCAGCAAAAAGAGTGGATTCATTTCTAAGTCTGTGCATGAAGACAGTGGAAAACAGGAAGTTGACTGAATCTGCTTTGCCACGATTCTATTCAGGTGCTCATTTAAAGAGAGGTAGAAAGGGGCACCCTTGATTGAGGTCTATCACCAGCTAAGGCTCAGAGGAGAGGAGAACCTCAAAGCCTTCTGGATGTTCACTGTGAGGCTATGGTCACCCCCGGACAACCTGGAGTTCCTGGGACACCTAAAAAGTGTCTTCATTTAATGCCCCAAGAGTTCCTAAGAGTAGCCTCCATTTCTGGGTTAACCCCTGCTAGAGACCTCTCCTGCTAGCTAGACCTTGGATCCCTTTTCACTTAGGAGGGGGAAAAGGGATGTTTTGTTTGTTTTTCAGTCCACAGAAAAACTTCACCTGGAACAGCTCACAGCTCCAGAGCTCTTCCTTTCCTGGCACGTTTTCACAATCCACCTAGAGTACATCGCAACTCCTGGTGGCGACTTCCACTAAAATTCTCTTCAGAGAGTTCGTGCATTTTGCATTTTGCAAAACACCCTAGCAAGGTGGACTTTCCTAAGCCAGGGCGGCAGAAAAAGCCACTCTATCTCAGAGAGCTGGGAACGGAGCAGGGTTGGCACTCATTCTACGAATCTGGCAAAGGATCTTCAGTCTGCAGGAAGGCTGAGCTTTGAGGCACACGTTTCAGTTCACCATGCCTGTGGATCTCCTTGTCAGCCTCCTGCCGATCTTTTTTTTGAAAGCTCTTCCAGAATGGGGTGGGAGGGGGTTAGAAATCAGTGTTTTTTGCAGCTTGCCCAGTAAAGCCATTATGGTGCTCAAACTCAAAAACCCAGAACAGTAACTAAATGTCATAGAGACAGCCTCTTCCCTGTGTTCAAGGTGTGAACCCTGAACCTCTGCTTCTAAATGCTAATTGATCAGTGAGAATGCTAGGCAAGAAACAGGCTAATAAAAGCCAAGTGTCTAGTTTACCTGTTAGTTAAAAAAATTAAAAGCCAGGTGTCTAGTTTACCTGATGGGGCTTTTAAAACAGATTAACGTTATAAATTACGTGTATGTGTGTGTGTGTGTTGGGGGAGGGGGGAGTATGTGCATGTGAGTGCAGGTATCCAGGCAGACTAGACGCATCAGATTCCCCTGGAGCTAGGATTACAGGTAGCTGTGGGTGCTGAGAACTGTCCTCTGTCTGAGCAGCACAGGCTCTATACCTCTGAGCCATCTCTCCAGCCTCCCACTGTTGGTGCCTGGCTGAGGCCTTGCAGGTAACTCTCAGGCCCAAAGGGAAGGGGGAGAAGCAGGCACCCGGCCTTCCACCTTGCACGTGGGCTGTGCCGATTGGAGGATGGAGGCTGAGGCCGCCGGGTCTGGTGGCCTAGGCGAATCTGGGAAAGGGACGGCACCGGTCCACGCCTCCTGCGCCCCCGCGAGCATCCCCGCGGCCTCTGCGCAGGACGCCCAGTGGGTCACTGGCCGCGAGGTCACCTTCCTCGGCGCTCGGCAGCTCCCGCGAGCAGGACACGGGCACGGGCGTGGCACGGGGCCGCGGCTTGAGCACGTTCAGTGGGTCCCACTCGGGAGGGTCCTCGGCGCTGCGCGTGTGGCGCCGTGGCCGTGCGGTATGGAAGCGCAGCAGCGGGACCTCGTTCCTGCGCGCCAGGAACTGCGAGAAGGGAGGCGGGTTGGTGCCGGGCTCGAAGGGGCGCTTGGCGCGGCCCAGGCTCACCAGGTAGTGATGCTGTGGCGACAGGTAGACGTCATAGCCATTCTCCAGAGTCCGCTGGCGGAACCTGCAGTTCTCCGGGCTGAAGTGATGCTATAAGGGAAGGGGAGCACGAGGAGGTGAAGCTCCGTTAGGAGCTACTGCTTAGCCCAGCCCCTCACCTCCCTCTTAAGAAAGGATGTCAGAGCGCAGAACTTGGCTCCAGCTTCAGAGGAGTGACCCTGGAGCACACTGCCTGGAGGACCTTGGTCTGGAGGCCAGCCTGCTGGAGCAGGACCCAGAAAGAGTGGATGACACTCCTCTTGTTCAGTGTCCATGAGGAGAATTGAGCATCCACAGTCTCATTCATATCCGTATTCATTCTGTCTGTTTATGTCTGTCTCTCTTTACTGTCTGCAGCAGGCGTGGGGGCGGCGGGTAGGAGAGGGAGCGACGGACGACTTAGGCTAACATTCATTGTCTCCAGACCCTCTCCCTCGGCCCCATCTCTCCCCTTTCCTGGGGCTTGACTAAGTTTTCATACAGGCTAGGCAAATGCCTTACCACTGACTTACAGCCACAGCCCTTTTTCTGTTGTTTCCATTTTGAGGTAGAGTCTCACTGAGTCTCTGCTGTGTACTCCAGAGAGATGTTGAAGTTTCAGCCCTCCTGCCTCAGCCAACCGACTAGCTTTGATGGACGGCTTGTGCCACTGCGCCTGAGTTGTATACACCTTTTAAAGCTCCACTGTCTGGAAGGAGGTTGCGGCTTGTCTCTTTGCCTAGAGACTGGAGCTGGGATGGACTTTGAAGGCTCACATATAATTGAGGGTAATGGCACCAAGACATAATGTAGACTGAAGGTCAGAGACATGAACTTGCTAACAGATAGTCTGGGAATGAGTAATAGATATTCTCCCATTTGTACTGAGTTTATTGAATGCCTACCTGGACCTTTACATATTTCTAAACTGCGCAAAGAATTCTAGAGGTGAGGGCTTCCTGCATAGATATCTATCTACTCTGGACAGATGATATTGTAGGTGCTGGTACGTGCACAGAACTTATATTTCAGGAACTGTGTAGTGGACATTGATAAGGGATTCCTGAGTCGATTGGTTGTTCTTAATTTCTGCCTCAAAATTTTTGGGACTATGCTTTAGCCTTTAGTTTTGAAATACCTTGATTTACAATCAATCTGAAGGATGAGCCATCAGCCTGAGGGCACAGGTAATCAATTGAGGGTTACTACTAGGAGAGAGAGCTTCAGGTTGCAATGGTCCACTTCACTTCATCTAAGGAAAGAGACTGAAGCTGGGAGTATTGAGAGAACTCACCCAAGGCCACAGTTGGTAACAGAACTGTGAAGACACCAGGGTTGTTCGCCATATCTAATGTATACATTAGAAGCACGAACTGACATGGTTTTTGGGTATACAACATAACAGGCACTGTGTTCCAAGCAAGAATCCATACCAGAATCCCTACCAAGGGGCAGCACAGACTAGAGGCCCAGAGCTTTGTTCCAAACCCCAGCTGTGTAAACCTGAGCATTTCCTACTGAGACTGAATGAAATGACAGCAAGGGGTGACCAAAGGACACTCTAAATGGGATCTCTAAAGTTAGATATATCAAAGCCCCAAGGAGACATACAGTAAGGGCTGAAGAGATGGCTCAGTGGTTAAGAGTGTGTACCTGTTGCTTTCCCAGAGTTCAGCTCCCACACAGACACAGGATTTTAAAAATGGCATCTTAGAAAAAGAGATAAAGTCATTATAAAGTGGTGACCAACACAAAAAGAAACTCACCGATCCAAAAATGTTGCCCCTGAGATCCATACAAAGGAACCTTCTAGTCACAGCTCCTGTTATGATCACGAAGCCAGCATCCTCTGATCTAATCATCAGGGCACCTGCAAGAAAGACTTCCAGGTCAAAATATGCAGCTACCCTTCCCTTGAAACACTTTCTGACAATACACCCCCATGGCGCCTCTCTGTCTGTCATGGATGGCGTCACACAACTCTCCATGTCTAACTGTTCCTCTCATTTCCCGAGACTCCCAACTCCAGCATCAACACGTTGCTCTCTTCCTGCTTTATTCTCCTTCATGCATGGGGCACCTTGATTGTCCCACCATCTGTTCAGCACACAAATTACCCTCCATCTGGATGCTACTTCCCCCTTTTCCTGGCTAGTATCTATAAGTGTTTGGGGTAGAGGTTGTCTTTCTAAGATGGCTGCTTCTATGACTTTAAACTCTGTGTGTCAAAATGTCATTCAATAACCCAACTTATATAGAGCTCGGTTTTCCTCACTACATGTCCCTACCTGTATGTTCAGAGTTGACCTCTCGTCTCTGCCTGTTGAAGTTGCTTGCCCTTCAAGGTCAGTTGTAGCCACCTCTTCACCTTCTTACCTCCCTCATCAGAAATGCTGGCTCTTCAGCACGGTGCCCCTGCTGTTCCCTCACCTGGCTCTGCCATGTTTGCATGCCTAAAGCCTCTCCCAGAGAAGCAGATCACCCTTTCCAGACATTTAATAGACCCCAGGGGATGAATAGAATTTACTTCCTAGACCCAGTCCTTTGTGCTTTTCTCACTTGGAGAAGCTCTTTGTAGATGCTGAGTTTGCACAACTTCCCATAGCCTCACTTAAAACTTGCCTTTGACTAAGGCCTGAAGTATGTGTATCGTCTTCACCTTAAACAATGGTCAACGCCTGTAAACGGGCATTCTGTAATAAAGGTAAGATTAAACCATCTTGTGTTGTCAAACGAATGGTGATTCGGCAAGACTTGACATTTTCTGTTAAAAGTCATTCACTTAGATCTCTGAGGACACTTTTAACTGCCTGCTGAGGAACTTCACTTCATGGCCTCAAGGAGGCTGCTCAGAAAAGACTTCTAACCCCTCTTCAGAAAACAGTCTGTGCCTAGTGCTGTAGAACATGACTTGAAGCCTAAAGCCTCTTCCCTACCCAATTAGGCTCAGAACAAAGACTTTCCAGGGAATGGAGCAGGCAACGGTCAGATATCCCCTAACTGGGCTAGAGACATGGCTCAGCCGTTAAAGACTAGGCTCACAGCCAAAAGAAAAGATATCCCCTAACTACAGAGTCTGGTCCACGCTGACAGCAGAAGAGGACCAAGTAAGAAAATCCATTTGTTTCAAATGTTTCAAAGTTGGCTGTGGGTTAGCTTTCAGGAAACCTGCCAAGTGGGGAGTGGTACCACACATGTTCTTCCAAAATGATGTCTGACTATGTGTCTCAGATGTATAGCTGGTTTTATGTCAACTCAGACAGACATAAGAAATACAGAATTTCTGTCCTGAGGGCTTTTTGGTCCAATCAAGGGGGTGAGGCGAAGGACTACATTTAGTGTGCCTTTTTCTTTTTTTCCTTCTCTCCTTCCTTCCTTCCTTCCTTCCTTCTTTCCTTCCTTCCTTCCTTCCATCCTTCTTTCCTTCCTTCCTTCCTTCTTCCTTTCTTCTTCCTTCTTTTTGAGTAGGTGCTCTCTTAAGCATTCTATATACTTTAAATTCTCAGAACAACTGTAACATTGTTAAAAAATAAACAGCATCATCACTTTAGTGGTTATTGTAGCATCTTTAAGAGACAAAGCAGGGCTGGAAGGTTGGCTCAGTTGTTCTTCCAAAGGTCCTGAGTTCAATTCCCAGAAACCACATGGTAGCTCACGACCATCTGTAATGAGATCTAGTGCCCTCCTCTGGCCTGCAGGCAACATGCAGACAGAACACTGTACACATAATAAATCATAATAGATAAATAAATCTTTAAAAAAGAGAGAGAGACAAAGCAGAATTCAAACCCAGGTCAGTGACATCTTCCTGGTCTGCAGCCGTAGCCTCTAACAGAAAAAAATGCCACAAGGACGTGGAGGTTCTGTGCCCAAGGGGGATGCTGGTCCTAGTTTGGCTCCTTAAGAACCTTGTAGCTGTGGGAGTTTTGTTGCTGCAGCCCCGGTCTACACAGTAGTTCTTGCCTGCTTTGTAAGGTTACCATAATGGTTGCAAAAATGACCTGACAGCTGACCACTTCCTTACCCTGACACCTTGCCAGCCTGCCTAATGGTTGGAGGCAATGCATGCAGTGAGCACAGTATACATGCCCTCACTCTAGGGCCAGTTCTAAAGGAAAACACGCCACAGAGAAAGTGAGTGGCTACCAGGGGGAGCAGTTCTGAATGGGATTTTGAATGAAACCAACAGAAGCCAGCAGGAAGGCTCACTTGGACAAGTACATGCTAACCCACACACCAAAAGAAAAGAATGGGCTATTAAGAAAGGGCAATAAGAAACTCTTTTCTGCGATTTCCAAAAAGTGAGCACAATGGGGAGTGGGGAGCTGGCCTTGCTCCTATTAGAAAAAGCTTACCAACCCTGGAGAGACCCCAAGAGCCTTCTGAGTTCAGGGGAGCCTGGGCATCATTTGGGCAGAACATTCCATTTTATTAAGACCAATGTCCCGAAAAGAAGTTGGACACTCAGCTCTTAACCAAGAACTTACTAAAGCAAAACTTTTAAACGGGAAAACAGAAACTTTTGCCTCACTTTATCTTCTTGAAGATGTAATGAGATATCCTGACTTCCAGTGGCACTGAATACATTTGGTACACAGACAGACATGCAAATAAGACCATCATACTTATGGAATAAAATAAACAAATGAGATAATAATAAAACCAAGTTCTGCTGTAAATATATAATCAATTAGGGGGAAGATTATATTAATAATAGGTACAGATAAGAACAAGATAAAGATAAAGTGTGTTCTAATGGAAATGCAAATGATAGCTGAGTAGTATTTCAAGTCCAATGTCACTTCCCCTCCCCAAGACAAAGTTTGCACAAGATAAAATCACACACAAAAACTAAAGTCAGGTCAGTTCATTTCATGGCTCCTCAGTCACATTTATTGCTCCAGGCATCCTCCAGCCCCATGTCTGTCAGCCCTCAGGAAAATGGCTACCATTCGGACTGCCATTCAGACTGACTTCTTGGTCTCTGCAGAGAGGCCACCTTTCAGCAAAGGGATTCTATGATTCTAGGGTCATCCTATATGCATTCTGTAATTATAAGCAAATTTCCAATCTCTGAACTGAAAATAGTTTACCCTTATCCACTACACAGCATTTGAAACCAATGTGGTCTTGCAGCAAAAGTCTCAACTGTCTTCCAGGGGAAGAATACAATGATGTTTCCTAAAAGTTTGATAATGCATTGGGAGATAAGAGGTCTATGAAGAACTGTGTCACTTTTCCAGTGGCAGGGGACTGTATGGTGTCAGGCACCTTGTAGGTCCTGTTCCACAGAATACAAGCAGTGCTGGGGACCTATGAAATGTACCCAGTTTTATTTCAGATTCCCCCTATCAGGCTCTGACTCCCAAGAGGGAATTCCAGGATCCTATTTTAGCCCCTTGAGTTCTGGAGGATGCTTGATATTTAGAGAGATTCTTTTTCTTCCTCACATCTCCTGCCAGTGTAGCCCTCGGACAGGTGTAAGCTGCTGGCTTTGTGTGTGCCTGTATCTGGCAGCTAGGCTTAAGGTCTATTGGTCATAGCAGAGAGAATGCCAGGCATGCCTCCAGGCTACATCCGGAAACCAGGTTTACCTATTACAACAACAAAGAGGGGAATCATAGTTGCTATAGAAAGTTCTTTAGTAAAGTGCAAATCATTTCTACTCTGAGTGCTTTACCTGGCACTGAGCCCCGTTGCATCTTCCATACACATTAACAGTAATGTTTTAGATTTTGGTTGGTTCTTATTACGTGTGTATGGCTGTCTCATCTGCATGTATGTCTGTGCACCACATTTGTGTAGTGCCATAGGAGGTCAGAAGAGGGCACTGGATCTCCTGGAACTGGAGTTATGGATTGCTGTAAGTCACTACTTGGTGCTGGACTGAACCTGGGTCCCCTGCAAGAGCATCAAGTGCTCTTAGCTGCTGAGCCATCTCTCCAGTCTTACTTAGAATACTTTTTACATAAGAAGCTTCATTTTCCAACACCCATCTTCCTTATCACTCTATTTTCTATATGCTATCCCTTATGCTGGAAGGAGCTCTCATTTCAATACATATAATTGATATACAGTTAAGGCTTAAGATCCAATTTTCCATAGACTCCATCTTTAAGAGTATCCCAGGTGTTTCACAGCACCAGGGAGTCCACACCCAGTTCAGTGTGTTGGTGACTAAATGCATTTCAGCTTCTCAGAGAACCACCAACTCATACAGGAGCCCGTGAAGCACCCATGGGTAGATGCATTCAGTCAGACTTGCCAAGACCACACATCTTGGTGGTCTGTCTTTAACACGTGTCTCTTGAGAAGGTTTTGTTTTGAGACAGAGTCTTACTATGCCGCCCTGACTAGCCGGGAGCTTACTATGTAGACCAGGCTAGCCTTGTATTGTATTAAGGGTGTGTGTGCCCAGCTCTTGAGAATTTTTACAGCCAGGATACTAGGAATTTTGAGTTGCAAAAAGCCCCCTTATTTCACCTGTTCTAAATCTTGGGATCCCAGGATCTCTTCCCACTGTCTCCCCCAGTTCTGTCTGGGTTATTTTCCTCTTTGAGTCCATCTCTCTATCCATTTTCCCTTCAATTCTTGGACAGAAGAAAAGAACACGGTCTCTCATTATTGGAAATGGATTTTGGCAGTGATTATTCGGGTTGAGAAAAACCTGTAAGTCCAATTAAGGGGGAGGAAAAAAATCTTCCTCTTAGGTACACACACACACACACACACACACACACACACACATACACACACACACACAGAGAGAGAGAGAGAGAGAGAGAGAGAGAGAGAGAGAGAGAGAGAGAGAGAGAGAGAGAGAGAGACAAGTTAGAAAATTAGGTTCTCTCTCTCTCATCTAGCCCAAGGCTTCCCCAGCCCCCTAGAGGTCAACAACAGGGAGTTTCCCCTCTTCCCAACCTGGAGCCAGTACTCACTGTAGATGGTCTGATGGGGTGTGCCATCTACACGGCCATCCTTGTGGATCTGTAGGTGATAACTGTTCCTGGCTGTAGCTGTGTACAGGTGGGTCAGGCTGCCCCAATTGGAGCCGAGCAGTGGGGAGGTGTCAGGATAGGCTCTAACAGTGCCCAGGCTGCAGGCACTACACAGAACACCCACCAGGAGTCTGAGGCAGGTCCCCAGCATCGCACAGCTCTCTGAGTGGCTAATGCTCAGTTTGAAATCTGACACTCCCAGCCAGGCCGGGACCTTGCTGGCCTTCCTCTCTTCCTAGGAAGACACTGAGAACTGGAGTGGGGATCCTGGGCTGGATTCCCTCCTTTTTGCCCTGGGACTTTTAAAGGGTAGTGGTATGACATCAAACAGGAAAAACAACGCTGCCACATCCTCTGTGTTGTAATCATCCATTGGGAGAAGAAGCCCAGACTTCTTAGGCTTGCGGAAGGCACGTCGGTTCCAGGCACACACATGCGTGCACGCACACACCCCTCAATTTCAAGCCAGTGCTCCCAAAAGTGAATAATGCGTGGGCAAAAGTTATCTGTGACCGTGGGTCATCCGTTGACCTGTCCCACTTCCATCAGGAAATGTGAAAGCAGCCAACAGTCTTTAAAAAAAATAGCAACACGTCAGTCACCCGCCTCCTCTGCAGCTCATCTCCTGTCAATGTACTCATTTTGGTTTGCTCAGGCCTTTTACCTCCAGTTGCCAAGTATGTACCCAGAGCTACTCCTAGCTGCTGCCTTAGGCAGGTGTCTTGACTGATTCAGAGACATGTGATACCGTCAGACAAATGAGACCCTCACACACACCTCAGAAAGGGTGTGTTAGGTAGGAGCCAGCGCTCAACACCCCTTCATTCCCATTTACAAAGACTTCAGGACAAGAAGGAAGAAAACAAGGTCTTGAGGTCAGCAAAAATGGCAAGGTCTGGCTTCTCAGTTTCCCTCATTTGGATGATGCAGGGAGCTAAACTGGCAATTATGGCTTTGCCAATAGGAAGGAGACTCATTCGGAGGATTGGAATGACACTGCTGGCTGAGCAGAGGGGTCAGAGGGCAGGAAGCATCCAGGAGCTGCAGGACAGGGCATCTCCACAGCCAGTGTCTGCACACTGGGACCTTGTTGTGTGAGTGGATACCTCATTGCAGAAACTGCTTTCGGCATACCTTCTATGGAGGTGCTTCTGATGTAGGGGCGGAAAGGGTGCTCGTGGGGGCTAGAACTAACACCTACAGGCCATTGGAGGGCAGGCTGCTGTCACAGACACCAGAAAGACATGGCCACAAGGAGAGTGCTGCTCACTCAGTGTCCTAGGTCATTGAGTCCCTACCATGGGTAGGTATACCACAACACGTCACAGTTGATGTAAGAGAGAGCAAGATGGGACCAGTCCAGCCAAGGAGGCAGGGAAAGACAGGTAGCCATGTGTAAAGCATTGGTTCAGGGGAGTGGAGATGCCAGTCCCACCTCCAGTTGGGTCCAGGACTGTGTAGTCTACAGAGAACTTTCTCATCTGTTGGTTCTTTGAACTTAACTGCAACTCTGTAAGATAGGCACATCAGGCTGTTAGTATTTAAAATATGTATTTATTATTAATTTCCTTATTTACCAAGACAGGGTCTCACTATGTAGCCTTGGCTGGCCTCAAATTCACGGAGCTCTGCCTGATTCTGTCTTCTGATTGCTGGGGTTAGAGATGTGTACACCACAGCTGACCTTTAAAAAATTGTAAGTGGGTGTGTGTTGCCGTGTGTGTGTGTGTGTGTGTGTGTGTGTGTGTGTGTGTGTGTGTGTGTGTGTGTTCGTGTGTGTAATTATGTGCACTGAGGTAAAGGTCAGCAGTCACCCTCAGGGTTTTTCCTTGGGACTGTCCATCTGAGTTTTTGAGACAAGGTCTCTAGGATTTGACAATTAGGCTAAGCTGGTTGGCCAGCGAGGTCCTGGGATCCTCCTGCTTCTCCTCCCCCAGCCCTGAGAGTACAAGCTTGTAAGTGGGCCCTGAGCATCAAATACAGGCCCTCATGTTTAAGTGTCAAGCACTTTGCTAATGGAGCTATCTTCCCAGCTTTAGTATTTTAATGTTACACATGAAGAAATGAAGAGCTGGAATGTGTATTTACATTTACAAAGTAATGGCGGGGAGAGCTAGGACAAGGTCTAGGACATTGCCTCAGGGTGCTTCTCCAGGAAGATTCATAGCCATGTTAATGCTCACTGAGAGACCACTAGCCCACTTATCCTGTTTCTTTGTCACTTGTGTTAACTCATTTAGTAACCCTGTAAGGAGACAGTGCTTAACTTTATACACATAAGGAGATCAGTGGGAAGGGTCTAAGTAATTTGCCCAAATACAGACAGCCAATAACAAAAGGAACAGTGGCCCGCAGGCTGGACTCTGGCTTTGAATGATGCCTAAACTCCCACCACCCATCGGAGCCAGAGTTGTGACCTACCCTTTGATGAGAAAGAACAGGGAGCAAAGAGATTACGTTTCCCCTAGTAACCAAGCTTTCTCCCAGGGTATGTCTCTAGGGAATATGTTCTTATCATTCTAAGGTTGGTAGAAGTTGCCGGACATTTAATTGTTTATGTCTGAGTCTTATTGAATAATGACCACAAAGGAGAGTGGTGGCACACACCTGTGTTCCTGGTGTTTTGGAAATAGAGACAGGAGGATCAGGAGTCTTTATCAGCTATATAGGAAGTTGGAGGGCAGCCTGGGCTACATGAGATCCTGTCTCAAAAACCTAATAAATGCCTCCAGCTCCTGGCACTATCAGACTTGGGCTGTTGTCAGCGTTGGTTAGGGAGATGTCACTCTGCAGTGGGCAGCAGCCGGTACAGAGGCTCACAACTGGTCAAAGTGCTGAGAACAGAGGCCGAGCACTCAGCCCTAAGCTGGACATCTGTACTTACACCCACCCACAAAGGCACAGAGGAACTCACAGAAGAGAAGGTGGAGAAAACTAAGAGCTGGAGGATGGGGGGTGGGTGTTGTGAAATGCTGTGTTCTAGACCAGACACAGCTATTGCACTCACAAACTCATAGCAACTGTGGTCAAACCAACCTAACCCCCAGCATAGAAGGGACAGAAGATTTCCAGGCCTCACCCTTTACTGAGGAGCTGTTGGTAGGAAATTGTTGCTGGGGGAAGGAGGTTTTTTTGCTTGTTTGTTTTGTTTTTTGTGAGGATGTGGTCACTGGTAGGTTTCCCATGCTGCAGTGAATGGTCCTGGTCCTGCATCCATATCCATGAGGACAACACCAAGGGAAGAGATACAATGTTAAGTTGGGAGGGTGCCTGTTGAGAGAGATAAGGAGAGTTTGGGGGAATGATAGGGTAGATATGACCAAAGCTCATTGTATACATGTATCAAACTATCAAAAATAAAGAAAAAATTCAAAAAGAAAACCCCAACAATAGCAGCCACAGATATAATAAATAGTTCATAAACGCCTTGGCTGCTTGAAAGAATAACTCGCTTTCAGAAATGAAATGCCAATTTCTCAGAAGAAACATTTGCTGATTTGGTAACCCCTGTGTTTCCTCTTCCGGTTGAGAATGGTAAAGACCTGGAAAGTACGTGTGGTCCACTTCATGGCTTCCGAGCCTCTTCTCTGAGAAGAGAGGTGAGGAGGAGGGAGTTTAGGAATAAATAACAGAACAAATATTTCTCAAGGTTCCCAATACCACGGAGAAATGCTTTGCTCACCCCCAGGCTCTGGAGGAGTGCCAAATTAGCCAGATGTGGAAGAAATGCTAAGGGCCTTCACAAAAGCAAAGCCATGGGAGGAATGACGCAGCCTCCAGCTTTGAGGGAAGGGGAGAGTTGAATAAGCTTCGCACGAGTGTCAGGAAAGGCTGTCACCCACCATTGTTGGCTGGGTTCCTGGAGAGATGGCGGGAATAGAGCTCTGGATCTGTCCAAGTGTCTTACGAGGAAGTGGTGTCCACAGACTTTCCTTCTAAGAGAGGCTTCGGGCACCCAGCATTGGGATCAGAGGTCAGCAGCCTTGTTTCTCAAGGTGTGGGAGACATGTTCCGTTCCCCCACTTGGCAAGAGTAACGAAAGACTCAAGGCTCTCCAGATCGTTCTTTGCATTTTGCAGCATGGAAATGTTAAGAACGAAGATGAAGTTTTGCCCATTGGAACAGAGTGGAGGCAACACTTCCAGCCCCTGGATACACTC
Organism: Cricetulus griseus; assembly: GCF_003668045.3. Lineage (NCBI taxonomy): Eukaryota > Metazoa > Chordata > Mammalia > Rodentia > Cricetidae > Cricetulus > Cricetulus griseus. The sequence goes on from NC_048601.1 coordinate 19,376,355, forward strand.
ACTTCCAGCTGGAGGACCCTGTGGAATTCCCAGAAGAACTTTAAAACCCACACATCCTAGGATTGATTTGATTTTATCCCTGCTGAACCAGAAGGGGTCAGAATGGGGACACCCACTATCTGTGAATTATTCAAAAGAACTTGGAATATTATATATATATATATATATATATATATATATATTTCCCCAACTTTTTTTATTTGAATTAGAAACAGGATTGTTTTACATGACAATCCCAGTTCCCTTCTCCCACCCGTCCTCCCATACCCCTCCCCAACTAAAACCTTATCTGTCACATATCTTTTCTGCTCCCCTTGGATGGTGAGGCCTTCCATAGGGTGTCATCAGAGTCTTTTGTATCCTTTGGGATAGGGCCTAGGCCCACCCCCGTGTGTCTTGGCTCAGGGAGTATCCCTCTATGTGGAATGGGTTCTCAAAGTCCACACCCATGCTAGGGAAAAATACTGGGCTTCTACAGGAGGTCCCATAGATTTCTGAGGTTTCCTCACAGAAACCCATGTTCCTAGGGTCTGGATCAGTCCCATGCTAGTATTCCAGCTATCAGACTGGGGAGCAAGAGTTCCCAGATGTTCAGGTCAGCTGTTTCTATGGGTTTCACCAGCCTGGTCTGGACCTCTGTGCTCTTCACTGGTCTTTCTCTGCATCTGGATTCCAGTTCATTTCAGTGATTAGTTGTGGGTGTCTGTTTCTTCTTCCACCAGCTGCTGAATAAAGGCTATAGGATGGCATATAAGTCAGTCATCAATCTCATTATTAGGGGAGGGCATTTAAGGTAGCCTCTTCTCTGTTGCTGAGATAGTTAGCTGGTGTCATCTGTGTAGATCTCCAGACATTTCCCTAGTGCCTGATTTCTCTGTAAACCAAAAATATCTCCCTCTATTATGATATCTCCATTCTTGTTATCATGTATTCTTCCCCTGACTCATACTTTCTGCTCCCTCATATTCTGATACTCAAGTGTTTATCAGCAAATGGGCTTCGTGCCCTGGCGTGCACCAGATTCAGCACATAGAAACCAAGGCTCCCTTTACAGGCCTGTTCCGCGTCCCACTGCCTTCTAGAATGCCTCACTTAACTGAAGACTCAGATGCATCTGACTGGAGAGTGTCAGCGTGCAGGCACACAGCCTTTCCCTAGAGCCTGGAGGGTGGTCTCTCAGGCTCCAAAGGGTGAGCCTCGGGGGAGCCCTTCAGGCTTGTTGGTTTTGCGTTATTGCATCTAGAGGGCACTGCACTGTCACAGTTGAGAATCTGAGAACTGGCGTGAGCTCCAAAGTGAAGCAGACACCAGACACGAGCAGGAGCCCCAGTGTTGTGTTCTTTGCGTTGATTTCCTGCACAAAGGCTGCTCCCGTCTCTATCCTGCCCTGGAAGCCCTGGGACTGACCTCGGGAGCATTTGCTGGGGAGCTGTGTAGAGAGGCCTTTGGTGCAGTCCCTGCCATTATACCCACAGATCCAGGCTTCAAGTATGGATAGAGACAATAAGGCTCTCTATGAGTTCATCAACCATGCTTATTTGAAGTATTCTTAACATTAAACTTGAAGAAAAAAGAGGTTTGTTTTATTTTACATGTGGTGTAAGTACTTGGGTGTATGAATGTGTACCTCATGTATGCAAGTGTCTGTGCAGGCCAAAAGAGGGTGTCATAGCCCCTGGATTTCAAGATACCAGCGGTTGTGAGCTGATTTCAATGCTGGGAACTGAACCTGGGTCCTGCAAGAGCATCAAGTATTCTTAACTGCTGAGCTATATCTCTGACACAAGACATTTTAATGAGATTAAAAAAATTAGCAAACAAACATTTCACTCCTGCTATTCTAGCCACATCAGCTCTAATGACACAGATTTCAGCTGAAAATGGTAAGGAAAATATCCCCAAAGCTGTCACAAACACAAGCACGGCAGAAAATGGCCAGCCACAACTAAACTGCCATGATAATTTAATACAGTGTAACTCAAACTGACTCCACATGAGCCCAGGTAATCCAAATGATGAAAAGTTACAAATATCTTATGAAGAAATCAAACCCTAACAATTTAAAATATTTAAATGTAGAAATCTCAGTTTTCCTGCCAGGTCAGAAACTATCACACACAAAAAAATCATTGTCACAGTCACAAACAAAGTAAGTGGGATGTTTCCTTGACACACGTTAAAAGTTACTTGGGAAGAGGAACCTCAACTGAGAAAATGCCTCCATAAGATTGCCTTGCAGGCAAGTCATTTTCTTGAATAATGATTGGTGGGGGAAGAGTCCAGCCAATGGGTGGGGAATGCCACCCCTGGGCAGTTGGCCCTGTGTTGTTTAGAAAATAGGCTGAGCAACTCATGAGGAACAGGGCAGTTTCTCCAAGGGCTTCAGCTTCAGTTCCTGCCTCCAGATTCCTTACTTGAGTTCAGGTCCCGACCTCATTTGATGATGGACCATGATGTGGCAGTGTAAGAGGAAAGCAGTTCTTTCATCCCCAAGTCATAGGTTTTTTGTTTTTGTTTTTGTTTTTTCCATAGCAATAGAATCCCTAACTAAGACATCTCCTATGATGGGACTCTCGTTTGGTCCTCACTTCCCTTCACCTCTAACTTGTTTTTCTCAGATTGGGTCATGTTTTCTCAATGTAAAGACTTTATAACAATGTAAAAGATGACAGCATTGGCTTGACTGCCAATAGGCTGTGATGGAAGATGCTGGGAGAATCAAGACAGAATAAATCAAGAAGGAGGTGGTCCACAGTGGCTCTCGGTCTTATTTTCTTCTTGAACATCTGTCTTAAGGCCGCATCTACTGAGGGCAGGCCTTGACAGATCCCTGTGTGTCACTTCCTTGTGGTTCTTTTTCCATCATAAGCATCAGGGCATCTCACGGCTCCAGTGATCAGCACACACAGTCCCTGAATCCAGGCAGGCGGGCAATTAAGACATCCTGGACAAATGCTTGTCACTTGATGGTGAATACATGCTTCTGGGGATAGGGGGCCGCTCGGTGGCACAGCACATGCCTAGCAAGAACTGGAGTCTCATATCCAATTCCGCAAACACTAACCAACCAAACCAACCTAAGACATAGGTCTTTGTTTCTATCCAAGCAGATTCGCTCTTAATGTGTCAGTCAGCCTACAAATGAAGGACACAGTCTGGGTTCACCAAGGAGCTTGCAGTTCACCAGGTGGAATACATTTTGCATTTCCCAGTGCTTCTTAGTGACGTCTAGTTATTAATCATCTGTTTGTCCTCAATACAACCCTGTGAGCTGGGCTGGGGAGTGTTCATGGGGACTTTCCTAAGAGCTTCCTGAATCCAGAAACATGTATTCTCCATTATAGGGATCTAAAGGAAATAAAAAACACACCATTTTCAGTCAGGATTTATTAAAGAGCAAATCGATGAAAAAATCTCTGAAATAGAAAGTGAAAATTCTTCCATAGTTTCTGGAGATAAGATGTTATTAAAAGCAAAATGGGGACCTAGAGGACAATGACATAGATCTATGTATAATCACATATATTATGTGTTATAAATAAATATATTCATCCATTTACATTTAAAAGCCAACATTAAGTATTCGCTATATTTGGCTTTGACCACACTAAAGTGTATTTTGGCTGTCATTCCAGGTCAGTATGAATTTCTCCTCCTCCTCCTCATTTTCTTCCTTTCTTCCTCTTTTCCCCAAAGTCTTGCTATGTTGATAAGAGCCTGGCTTTGAACTCACTATGTCTAGCTCTGCCTAGCTTTAAATGCACAATCCTCCTGCCTCAGCCCACTGAGTGCCCAACTGCATCTTCTTTTTAATAGTTACCACAGCATATATTCACTGTGTACCTCTCATTCCTGTAAAGCAAAATATGAATAAGTCACTCACCAAACCCTGTCATGCACGTTAGCTTCCATGTCGGTGTTAGGCCTCATTTCCCTTAAACATGTAGTGCAGCCCTATGCAGGTCACGTGTGGTCTCTGCATCTGTGTCCCCATAGGTCAGCATGGGAGGGGGGATGATGGATGGAACCCTTTCCAAGACTCCGCCCACTCTAGTGCTCTGGGCATTTATCTTGTCTCCTGTCCCTCTGTTGCCCCCATTCATCTGTTTGTGGTATCCACTTCCTAGCTTACTTCCCTGTTACTGTAATAGACACCATGACCCGAGGCAACTTGGAGAGGAAAGGGTTTATTCATGTACTGAAGTCACCAGGGCCACTCTGCAGCAGGCAGGTGACAATGACACGAGAGGCAGGTAGATTCAATGCACTGAGGACAAGGTCTCTTTGGCTGAACTTTGGATGCCTCTTTTCCAGGTGGAGGAAGGGGCAGAGCTGGAGGCCTGGGTGGCCAGTCCTCCAGGACACTGCCGGGCTGTATTCCCCTCCTGCCATCCCCCTCTCTCCCTTTGTCCAAAACTAGGGAAGGCATACATACTTCCAAGACCGGGAACTGCGTAGGGAGGCAGCAAAAGAAGCTTGGGATCACAGAGGAACGGTGCGTGCGTGTGTGTGTGTGTGTGTGTGTGTGTGTGTGTGTGTGTGTGTGTGTGTGTGTGTTGCTCACACCAGCTATCTCATCAGATTAGTGCACAGAGGCCACCCATGGGACTCAGCCCACCCCTTCAGGATGCCTGGGCTTGTCACGAAGCCCACGTAGGGGAGCAGACATCCTGGTTCCCACTCACCTCTTTGGAACCAGTGACCTGAGCTAGCCTACCCACGTTCAGGACATTCCATATCCGGACTCATGTTATCTTGGGGTTCTGGGACCTCTTCTCCACCCTGTGGACACGTAGCCGCTGCACACTTCTCGGAGGGCTATTTCTAGCCCAGGGGCCGGTAATTCCTCCTCAGCCTGTCAGCTCAGGCTGTCCGTGTTTCAGCTGGGACAGGCAGCCGAATGGGTTTGGGGTTCAGCAGAATGCAGGATGTTAGGGCTTCCGGAGTCAGGCATCCCTTCAGCCTGCTAGAGGTCAGGACTAGTGAGGTGTGGGGGTGGGGGACAGGACGCTCCTGCTATGTGGTTGGAAGGAGTTGGATTGCATGGGAAAGTCCAGAACCCTCAGTGCTGTGACAGTCCCTTCCCTGGTAAGGATCATTTGTCCTTAGCAGAGCAGAAAGTTAGCACTACCTTGTGGCTGAATGCAGGCTCTGGGGTCAGACAGTCTTGGTCTGAAATAAAATTCTTCCTGCACCAGGCAAACAAAGTTACTAGGGCTGGAGAGATGGATGACTGCTCAATGGTTATCTTAACTCACTTTCAGTTCCAGCTTACTGGGACCTGCTCTTCCAAGTGGAACGGAGTTTGGGTCCTTAGCATCCACATTTGGACTGATCACAACTGGTCCAGGGATTCAACACTTCCTTTTGGCCCTCTGCTGCACTCAGGTGCATAAACACACATATGCACACACAATTAAAACGAAAGACAAAAATCTTCAAAAACAAAAAAAGTATCCACCTAGTAAAAGGGTGAGTTCTTCTCCTTTAGTTTAAGATGGAAGAAAGAACACTGAATTTAATGTGAAAAACCAATGAACAAACCCGGGCTCCCATTCCAGCTGCGCTGGTTGGCCTCTGCTGCACTATGGCCAAGTGGACTTGTCTCATGTTTTGCAGTAGACTAGCTGTAACTCCTGTTGCCACAGTAAAACACCCAAGAGAAGCAACTCACTGTTGCAGGGAATGTAGACCCTCATGGCAGAAGCTGCCCAAGCGTGTGGCATGTGGAGTCTGCTCACATCTGAGTGGATCAGGAAGTAGAGGGAGTCTGGGACAAGACTCCAGCATACAGATCTCGTATCCAGCACCCACCCCAACCCCAGAAGTTCCTCCTTATAACCTCCTAAAGTTAAACAGCCTCTTCCAAAGGGTGCCATCACCTGGGGATCAAGCGTTCAATCACATGAGCTTCAGGGGACATTTCCCACTGGTAAGTAAGGATCTGGGTCCCCCGTCCAGCTTCTTCCCAGGTTCATGAAGATGAAGGGGCACAGGTGGGACACTTCTTGGAACCTGAGCAGCTGCACACTTGAAGACAGTTTAGTCTTTGTCGCCGGTGACTTTATATTTCAGGGGTCCTCATTTCGTCCCATCACCTTGTTTTAAATAAGCACCGAGGTGTGCCTTGGCTGTGCCATGGCTTCTTTCTCCCAAAAAACACAGGCCTCTGCTTTCCAAACTGAGCCAGTTCAGCACATGAAGTGAGATTTCTCCTAATGGCAATACCCAGCCTCCTAACCACCTTTCCCCACACCCCTCAGCCAACGAGTGGCTTCTCCACTGCCTGTGCCCCACTTCTGAACGGTGCAGCCGGACTCTGTAACTTCATGGCAACTGTGTGGCTGCCTTTCATGTCTTGATATTGTTCAGATCAAAGTCACCTGATGCCACCTGACTTCCCAACAGCTCTGTGTAAGAGCCATGTTCCCACTCTTTTATTTTGTTATTTTTTTTAATTTGTGAGAACATGGGGACTTAAAACAAGCTATTGGATGAATCAAGACCTCATGAGCTGTGACCAATTCTCCAGTGTTTTGTGCTTCACAGCGGTGGAACCCTGAAGGAGAAGGGTAAGTCAGTTTTGCCTAAGAGATCATGTGGAATGGGTTTCTGGCTCCATATCTGATCTCTCTGAGGGTTTCAAACTCAACTTGCCTTCTCACTGGTCAGGGCAAATTTCCTTGTCATTTCAGGTTAGGCAATGTGTCTATAAAATAAGATATGATATCTATCACCCATTTCAGGTACCTATCCAGCACATCCATTCTTTTAATCCATCCTTTATAATTCCTAAAATCCATCTGTTATAGTTTGCTTTCTGTTGCGTGACAAACCACTCCGCCCAAAGGCAAAGTGGTAGTATTTGGCTTACACTTCCAGGCCACGACTCATCAGTGAAGGAAATCAGGGCAGGAACTTAAGCAGGAGCAGGGACAGGAACCATGGAAAGAATGCTGCATTTACCCCAGCTCATGTTCTGCAGGTTCACTTGTCTAGGAATGGAGCCTCCCACACTGGGCTGAACCCTCCAAATCAATTAGCAATCAAGAAAACACCCGACAGACATACTCACACACAGGCTGATCTGATAGAGACAATTCTTCAGCCGAGGTTCCCTATTCAAACAAGACTAGCCATCACGAATCCAACTGTCTCTGAAAAGTGTATGCACATTCATACTATGTCCATCCCCAGTCCACAAAAGTCTTTTAGTGTAAAAGAAACTGAATAGCTAATTACCTAATGCAAATATATTGAATTTCTAATATAATCTAGACCAGTGGTTCTCAACTTTCCCAATGTTGTGACCCATTAATACAGTTCCTTATGTTGTGGGGATTCCCAACCATAAAATTATTTCATTGCAATTTCATAACTGTAGTTTTGCTCCTGTTCTGTTATGAATTGTAATTGATATGCAGGATATCTGATATATGACACTGTGGTAGTTGGAATGTAATTGGTTCCCATAAACTCACAGGGAGTGGCACTATTAGGAGGTGTGGCTTTGTTGGAGTAGGTGTGGCCTTGTTAGAGGAAGTGTGTCACTGTGGGAGTGGGCTTTGAGGTTTCCTATGTTCAAGATGCTGCCCAGTGACACAGTCCTTTCTGTTGCCTTCTGGTCAAGATGTAGTCAGCACCATGTCTGCCTGAACACCGCCATGCTCCCTGCCATGACGATAATGGACTGAACCTCTGAAACTGTAAGATGCCACCTCAATTATTTTCCTTTATAAGGGTTGTCATGGTCATGGTGTCTCGTCACAGCTATAGAAACCCTAACTAAGACAGATCCCCCAAAGGAATCATGACCAAAAGGTTGAGAACTGCTGTTCTAGATACTATTAAATTCAGGGACAAATTGGGCAAAAAGACACTGTACTTGACTTCAGGGAACTTAACGAAAAAGTTGGGGAAGCCTCTAATGAGACCAGTCTAAGAGTGGTGTGTTTGACAGGGGTGTGCTCAGAGGACTCCAGAACTCTGGCAATAAGGGCCTCTATACCACCCGGGAGCAGTGAGACTGTGTTTAATCCTATGACTCAGCTTTAGCACTGTTGGGCACATACCCAAATGACTCTAATTCCTACAGCAGAGACACATAGCTACCCATATTCACAGCTGCTCTATTCCCAATAATTAGGACATCGAAATAGTCTAGGTGTCCATCAGCTGATGAATGGCTAATGAAAATGTGTACATACCCAGTGGCACTTTATACAGCTGTGAATACAAATGAAGCCATGAGATTTGCAGTTGAGTAAATGGAGCTGGAAACTCCATTATACTGACTGAGACAACCCAGCTCCAGAAAGATAGATACCACATTTAGATGCATATATGGATCTCAGTATTGAGTCTCTACATTGTGTAGTTTGGCTTGGAGTACCTGTAGAATCTAGGAAACTAGAAAGGGTCCATTGTTTGAGAGGGGGGAGGAAGAGTTTCAGGGGAGGGAGGGAGAATCCAGGGAGGGGAGGGAGAGTTTGGGAGGAGTGAAGGACACAGATAATAGGAAGAGGGAATGGAATTTTGATTGGTGGAAGGGAAAAGAATATGATCAAAATATATTTTATGAAAATTTTTAATAATTCATTTGGCTGGGTATGGTGGCACCTGCCTTTAATCCCAGCACTAGGAAGGCAGAGACAGGCTAATCTCTGTAAGTTAGAGCCCAACCTAGTCTACATTGTGAGAGTCTCTAAAAATAAATAACAACAAAAAGGTTTTTGATTTAAAATTTTTCCTCTTTAATTATGTACCTTGCAGCTTGAAAAATTTGGTAAAACTAGAGGATTCAGTTTAGAAAACAGAAGTCAATTACTATGTATGGCTTAGAGTGTGTTCAGTGAGACAATATCAGCTAAAAGCAGATTTATTTACTTTTATTTTATGTGCGTGGATGTTTCAACAGCACGTATGTCAGTGCGCCATGTGTGTGTAGGGCCCCTAACAGCTGGAAGAAGGTGTTGGATCCCTTGGAACTGGAGTTTCAGATGGTTGTTAGCCACCATGTGGGTGCTGGATTTGAACTCCAGTCCTCTGGAAGAGCAGAGGACTAATGGAACCCTCCCTCCCTCCATCTGTGAGAAAATTTCTGCCCGTGTATCAATCTAATATTGGGTAGAACTGCTTCATGATACATTATCAATAAGAAAAAAACAGACACAATATCTGCTCTCAAGTGTTAAGACAAAAAAGCCAATTCTATCATTCCATTAATGTGTGGTAAAGGTCACGATGGAGTAGAATACAGACACAGGAAAAAGTGTCACAGAGGGTTGCTTCTAGAGTGTTCCGTGCAAGACCAGAGAACATGGTTAAACTGACTTCCAAAAAATGAATAACTCTAGAAAATACAGAAAAGCAGAGGGTTAAAAAGAATTCACATTGTCTGCAAAAGTAGACTAATTACAGCTTACTGCCTTTGAGGTCTCTTTCTCTTCTTACAACATTTTTATGTGAAAATTATACTCATCAGCACACTAGAAAAGGTAAAATAACCAAGTAAACAAACAGCCCCCAACTCAACACTTCTAAGTATTCACTTTTCAGTGAGCATTATTCTAGACACAGTCAGGTATGTATATTTGGAAAGAGGGAAAGTAGGCATATTCAACACACATATTTTTGTAGCAATGAGGTCACATGACATTATGCTATTTTGTTTTAGACAAAAGCATTTAACTATCACTAGGATTCAGCATAAGAAAAAGAAGTGGGAATCAAGCTGCAGCCATTGGCGAACATTGTTTGCATGGAAGACTATTTCCATAGACCGTCCCCATCTGAAACAACAGATTATGAAAACATTACAAAAGCATTATGAGGTTAGATTGTTGCATTGCTATTTTATAGACATAAGGTTACTTGTGGCTGGGTAAATGCTAGGGAAAGAGAGGCAAGCAGCTCTCTCCCTCATGTCCTACGTTTGCTAATAGTGATGTCGGCTGGTGCTTAGAGAGAAGATGAGCCAAGGTCAAACACAGCAAGTGCTGAGCAAGGACCCAAGCTTAGCTCTGTCTGATTCTGTATTCAGTGTCTTTTATAGCAATAACTAGGTCAGTGATGGTCCTGACCATGGAACCTAGGACACGTGGCTATGGGTGTTGAAATGGTTAATTAAGACCTCTAGCAGCCCCATCTTCTGGCACCTTTTTCTGGAGTGCTCCGTGAAAATCCGGCCTGCTGTGATTTTTTTCCTAACCATGCTTCAGTTTCCTGCATTGTTAAGGCCCCAATGAAGGTGTCTGGAGGGAGCGCCTGATTTAGCAAGTAAGGAGAAGTTCCTTGACTTCCTCTACAGGGTAGAAGGATGACTTCAGGACCGAAGACAGGGAACAGCAGTTTGGTGAGACTCCATCAGTCTGAGTTCACTTTCTGGCATGGAAAAGAATGCATTCAAATATAATTTGAACCCTAAAACAAGGCAAGCTTCCCTTAACACCCCCCAACATACCACACCACACACACACACACACACACACACACACACACACACACACACACACACATCAGCTGGGTAGTGAGAATTGGCAGAGGTGTCCAGGTTTTGTGAGAGCATCTCATGACCCCACTGTGGTAGCCAAGGGATTCAGAATGGCCATTTAGACCCTGTAATGATGCATCTTCAGGAGCTTGGCTTGCTAGTCTTCTACTCAAACAGGGATGGTCCCTTGCTCAGCCTTATACTCTCTGTAGCAGGGTGTGACTGAGCAACCAGAAGGCCCAGCCTTCCATTGTGTGCAGAGCTGGCCTTTCTTCTCCAGGACCAAGGTTTGAGGACCATGTTCTCTTATGCACCACCCCGTGAATTTCCTTCCCAAAGAGCTTGGTCCACTGCTCTCCTCAGTGCGCCTTGCCATACTCAAGGCTGGTGGACTTGCTCCTCATCCAGATGCCGTTAATTCCTTGTTGCTGAGGTAGTGACCTCTGCCCGGGGCTGCCAATGATTGGGAACTGAACCTGGGTCCTCTGCAAGAGCAATGGGTGCTCCTAATTGCTGAGCTGACTCAACAGCTCTGTTTTGAGCATCCTTTTTGTGCTTCTGTTTGTACCCTGGCATGCTAGTCACAAGTTAAAGTCACAGGAAAAGACTCACCCTACAAGTCCAATATTTTAAGGTCATCTGTCACCAAACACTTCTGTACATTTGGTTAAGAAAACTCAAAGCCCACCCTGGTGGCTCATTCCTGTAATTGCAGAAATCTAGAGGTTGGGGGCAAAAGTACTGCCTTGGGTTCAAGGTCTGTCTAGGCTATGGCAAGAAAAAAAAGAAAAAGAAAAGGAAAATGATGGGGGATGTGTTCTGTATATATGTTTCTCTTATTGGTTGATGAATAAAACACTGTTTGGCCAATAGCAAGTAGAGACAGGAAGATAGGCATGGCTAGGTGATGAGGAGAATTCTGGGAAAAGGTAGGCAGAGGGACTAGGCAGAGGACGCCATGTAGACCACAAAGGAGTAACAGGTTCAGGCATTCTCCAGTAAGCCAAGACCACGTGGAAATACATAGATTAATAGAAACTGGTTAATAATTAAGACAGAGCTAGCCAGTAAGAAGCCCTAGCAATCAGCCAACAGTTTTATAATTAATATAGCGTCTCTGTGTGTTTGTTTGGGGTTGAAGTGGCAGGACCAGGGTGGACATAAAAAACCAACAACAGGAAAATGCTTCAGCCATATTTTACATAATATGGAAACAGGCCCAGAGAATATCTTTCTACCTGTTGTTCTTGGAAAATGGCTGTGGAGATGGTGACTAGAAAATAAAATGACATCACTTTCACAAAGATCATCCAGGAGCTGTGAGGTAGTGACCTGGGAAGAAGGCTGCAGAATTGTCCCAGCTTTTGAGGCTCCTGTGTGACAGTGTCAAGTGAGATGGGGATGGGACCTGGCCTCGAAGCTAAGGGGCAGGGTCCTTACACTTGACTCTAGGGAAGCTGCCAGAGCCATTTCATTGAGGGTCACCTCATTCATTCTGTATTGGTATTTAGGGTTGTGTGTGTGGATGTACTCATGGGTGAGCACTCCTACCCATGGTATGAACATGTGAGGCTTGAAACTAGAGGTTGACATTTGCTGCCTCCCTCCATTGTTCTCTATCTTATTGTTTATATATTCATATTTTATTTTATTATTTTATACATATGAGTGTTTTTCCTGCATGTATGTTTGTGTACCACATGCACACCTGGTGCTCGAGAAGGGAAGAAGAGGCCATTGGATCCCCTGGAATCGGAATTATGGATGGCTGTGAGCCACCATGTGGGTGCTGGGAATTGGACCGTGGTCCTCTACAAATGCTCAGAACCACTGAGCCATCTCTCCGGCTCCACCCTCCACAGGTCTCTCCCTGAACCTGAGGCTACACTGGCTGGCCTGTGACCTACTTGTCTATCCTGCACCCCCCCCCCATCTCAGGTCCTGCCTGCTCTCACAGTGCTGGAGTTACAGGAGCACACAGCCATACCTGGTCTATCATATTTGGGAAGGCATGGTGAAGCAATTCCCATCATGGGGGTGGGGGAAGCAGAGGAAGAAAATGTGGGCTCTCTTCTCACAGCTCTTCTCCCCCACCGTTCTATTTGGGCCCCCAACCCGTGAGATGGTGCCACCCACGTTCACCTCACCTTCTTCAAATTGACTTTAAATCCAGTCAGCTTCATAGTGAACTCTAATCATCAAACCAAGCCAGTAGACTGTTTTCAGTCACAATTATTGTTTATCTTGTTCATTGTTCTGGTTAGCAGAGGTATACATTCTTGTGGCAAGACACTCATGTTTGGTAATGAATATTCCCTACATGCCCCTTTCAAAGGAAAGCCACAGTCAAGAGGCAGAACTGTGCCTGAGACTGTTTAACTAGGCTCCTGTCATTGGATGCCTAGGTTGTTTCCGGTCTTTCATCATTAAAGATAATGGTTTGATGGACATTCTCCTCTACAGGCTCTCCTCACATGGCTACATCCTTTGTGTAGATTCCTAGAAATGGAATTACTGTGCTAAAGGGCATAGCTTTTTCAAAGCTCCTGATTCATACTGCCAAAGTTCTTTCTGGAAGGATTGTCCCAGCTGTCCTTTGGCCAGCATCGATGAGCATCTGGGCATTTCTCCACCTTCCCCAGGATTTCTCAATTTATCTCAGCCCTTTTACAAGAAAGCCATGCAGTTTTGTAGAAAGTACTGGAAGCCTGACTCAATTGATGAGGACTAGAGGGCCAGATTTTAAGCTCTGACTCTACAAAAATTTATGTGTGAACTTGCTAAATCACCTCATTTCTTGGTTAAGCTAAAAAAAAAAAAAAAAAAAAAAAAAAAAAGAAAAGAAAAGAAAAAAAGAAAAAGAAAAAGAAAAGAAAAAAGGAAAAGAAAAGCCATTACACACTGTGGCCAGTTCTGATGACCCCATACTCACAATTATTCCCCGGTCTCTTTGATTTGAGACAGGGTCTCATTATGTAGCCCGGACTGGCTTGGAACTTGCTGTTTAGACCAGGCTGGCCTTAAATTCATAGAGATCTACCTGCCTCTGTCTCTTGAGTGCTGGAATTAAAGGCATGCAACACCATGTCCTGTTCCCCCCGTAATTTTCTAATAGAACCCTCATCAGACATTTATGCCTCCTTCAAAGCCTCAGTTCCTTCAAAGCCTCAGCTCTGCTGGGGATGTAGCCCTCAGCCCAGTGGGTGGATACTATTAATGTGAGTGAGCAGTGGTTCCTGCAATCTCAGGACCCCTTCACACTGCTGCAAATTCCCAGGAACCCAATGAACTCATGTGCATATGGATTCGATTGTCTTTTCTGTGTTTGTCTCTAAATCAAAGAAAAATCTTAAAACTATTTATTAATTTAAATAATGAACAAGCCTATGAATGTATTTTTATAAAAGCAAAAAAAAATAAGCTTTGTGATAAAGAAAAAAAACGATATTGTTCACAGGCTTGTTTGACTTAATTAGAAGACACCTGGGCTCACACATCTGCCTTTTCACTCAGTGGGGTGCGTGGCTGTCCATCATGACCATAATCCACCCATCACATAGTCTCTGTAAACCTCCCCTGGGAGAGGAAAAGGCCATAGTCATCTGCAAAGTACTTTGACCTTACAGAACTCTTAAAAAGATGGCCACAACTCCAGGGCACTGCAAAGTCCAACTGGAAACCTGCTGTGGTGATCCCATTGCCCTAGCCAGTGATTTCCCCAGGAGCAGCCCATGACCCAGTATTGCCCAGTGAGGCACTGGGAGAGATTGCTGAGAAAATGCTTGCTCCCACTGAATTTGTAAGAAAGATGGCATCATGTTTGGACATAGATCAGGAAATAATATAGCGAAGGCTAAGCCAGGAACTATGAGCAGGCAATGCTGGTGCCTTTCCTGGGCCATGCTCAGGGTCTGGTATGGTAAAAGAATGCAGTATGAGGAAATACCCTGAAATAAGGAACCCCTAGGCTGAGGGTGTGGTCACCAGCAGAGAGAATTAGGCCCCTGCTGGGAGTCTAGGCTGGGAAGTTGATAATGCTGTTATGTGGCTGTGAGTTAACTGACTATGAGCTAGTCTCACTGCATAGCAAGCACAGCAAGTTCCCATTGAATGCATAGCGGTAAATGATTCAGGATGTTGGGATACACTGCCTATTCTTGGGTGGTCCTTAGTAAAGGCCTATTGGAAAGACAAGTGAATAGCAGACATCGCCTTCCTTTGGGCTTTTGCACTTGGAGCACGGGGCAGGCTGTGACCAGTTCAGCTCTGTGAGGTAATGTCCGCTTGAGAACTGACGTGTATGACCTCTGGCGAGGGGTCTTTAAGCTAGGTGAGGGAGAGGGGCAGAGTGCAGAGGGAGACCCAAATCCCTTATCCAGATTAAGTTCATAACCCATGCCTAATAAGCAGTGGAACTAAGTGAAAGAAAATTCATGAAAGGCTACTGATTTTTCAGAGACTGGATTGCCAGGCTTGGCCATGAGGAGCCAGGATATTAGATCCGTTCAGCAGTCCCCATTCTGTGAGCTTGTGTTGTTCAAGTGATGCACCTTCTCCAGTGGCCATTCTTTTTTTTTTTTTCTTTTCTTTTCTTTTTTTCTTTCTTTATTCGAGACAGGGTTTCTCTGTGTAGCTTTGGAGCCTATCCTGGCACTTGCTCTGTAGACCAGGCTGGCCTTGAACTCACAGAGATCCGCCTGCCTCTGCCTCCCGAGTGCTGGGATTAAAGGTGTGTGCCACCAACGCCCGGCGTTCTTTTTTTCTTTTTAATTTCATTTTTTTTCATTTTACATACCAACCCCAGTTCCCCTCCCTCCCCTTCTCCTGGCCCCCCCACCTCCCTTACCTCCCCCCCCCACTTCCCACCCTCCCTCCACTCCTCAGAGGGGATAAGGCCTATCTTGGAGAGTCAACAAAGTCTGGCATACCAAGTTGAGGCAGGATTTAGCCCCTCCCCGCACACCAAGGCTGAGCAAGGTATCCCACATTCTTTTTTAAATTTCAATGTTCTAGAGGGCTGGGGATGCTGTAACAAGTTACCACAGACTGGGTGGCTTAAGCAACAGGTATTTGTTTCTCACAGCATTGTGACTGGGAAGCCTGCCATCAGGATGCTATTAGATGTGGTTCCAGGGAGGGCTGGCTTCCTCGTCTGTAGGAGGTCATCCTTGTGCTGTGTGTCCTTGTGTGGCAGGCAGTAGAGAGTAAATTCTCATGCCTAATCCCATTCACAAGAACTGCATCCTTCCCCAAAGACCTTCTAATGTCAGCACAGTAGGAATTGGGATTGCAACACTGGGGCGGGGGAGGGGGCGGGGGAAGGGCGAGCAGGGAGAGCAATTCACTCCATATCACCAGGGAGTTACATCCAACAGAACTTGGTGAAAATGCAAATATTTCCTAAGATACGACAAGAGAAAATATCTTCTCTTGCACCAGGCATTTACATACATGGTCGCTGTCCTAGTTTCCTTTCTATTGCTGTGATTAAAAAATACCCCAAAGAAAAGCAATGTGGGGAGGAAAGGGTATATTCATAGTCCATCCAGGGAACTCAGGACAGGAACTTAAGCAGGAAGTTGGAAGCAGGAACTAAAGCAGAGGCCATGGAGAAGTGATGCTGGCTTGCTGTCTCTGGCTCTCTTATACAACCAGGACCGCTTGCCAAAGGGTGATGCCACCCACAGTGAGCTGGGGCTGCTTATGTCAATCTTTAAAATAGAGAATGCCTGCAGATTTGCCTACAGACCAACCTGATGAAGGCATTTTCTCAGCTGAGGTTCCCTCTTTCCAATTGCCCCTAGCTTGTGAGCCAGTAAAATCACATTTCATACTCACAATAACCCTGAAAATTGATGTCAGGGTTCCTGTTGTGTAGGGGGTGATTTCTGATAGCCTAAGAATCTGCTGGATTATCTTTAGAACCTAGCTGCTGTTCTCTCCAGCTGCTGCTGCCAACTGCTGCCTGCCTGTGTGTGCTGTGTGAGCTGTCTCCTGTGTGTGCTGTGTGAGCTGTCTCCTGTGTGTGCTATGAGAGCTACCTCCTATGTGCTGTGTGTGAGTTGCCCCCTGTGTGCTGTGTGAGAGCTGCCTACTGTGTGCTGTGAGAGCTGTCTCCTGTGTGTGCTGTGTGAGAGCTGTCTAATGTGTGTGCTGTGAGAACTGCTTCCTGTGTGCTGTGTGAGCTGCCCCCTGTGTGTGCTGAGAGAGCTACCTCCTGTGTGCTGTGTGAGCTGCCCTGTGCTGTGTGAGCTGGCCCCTGTGTGTGTTGTGTGAGCTGCCCTCCTGTGTGTGCTGTGAGAGCTGCCGCTTGTGTGCTGTGTGAGCTGCCATGTGCTGTGTGAGCTGGCCCCTGTGTGTGCTGTTTGAGCTGCCCCCTGTGTGTGCTGTGAGAGCTGCCTCCTGTGTGTGCTGTGAAAGCTGCCTCCTGTGAGTGTTGTAAGAGCTGTCTCCTGTGTGTGCTGTGTGAGAGCTGCCTCCTGTGTGCTGTGTGTGAGCTGCCTCCTGTGTGTGCTGTGTGAGAGCTGCCTCCTGTGTGCTGTGTAAGCTGCCCTGTGCTGTGTGAGCTGCCCCCTGTGTGTGCTGTGAGAGCTGCCTCCAGTGTGCTGTGTGTGAGAGTGGCCTCCTTGTATGTGAGGCCAGGCAAGAATACATAGAGAGACCCTGTATGAACAACAACAAAAAATAAACAAGAAGTAAATCAATTGCAGCACTTGGCAACACAAAATAATTTTTCCTATCTGCTACAAATCAAGTGATGTATCTCATTTCAGTTCAAGGGCACAGGTCTAACAGTTGTCAGGCAAGCTGTCAGGAGGGAGCTTCGCCATTCTGACCACCACACATCACTTCATATAGGTTTCTGACTCAGCTGGCTGTTCCTGGGGAAGAGCCACTCCAGTGATTCCAGCCAGCACCCCAATGACTGTGGGATACACGGTGTTGTTCCTGACTTCCATCCTGAGGCTCAGGTAAGGTTTACCTCCAAGACACCCTCCTGATGAACATGGCCCCTCTGAGTCTTAGTGGATTTCACATCCCTCGGTCCTTGTATAAGAAAGAAACTGTTGTGGGACATTGGAAGCCCCAGCGCAGACAAGGAACCTTCACTAAGGAGGGATGCGCCAGGTTTCTTTCCAGAGACTCAGAGCTACCCCATGACATCCAGCCCTTGGATTCTGTTTCTCCCAGCAGCCCCAGAATGGTTTCTTAGAATGGTCAAGGATGAAGGGACTTGGAAACTTTCCAGGTCAACCCTTCACTCTACAGATGAAGTATCTGGGGCTCAGAGGAAGCCAGTGACATGTCTGAGTGTGCACCTCAGATGAGTAAAGAAGCAGAGTGAAGACAGAGTAAAGTTGGCTGGGGACACATTCTTCTTTGGCTGCTAATCTCTTGTGCCAACCAACCCCAAACATCTCCATTACGACAACTCACTCACTGACTTACTAAATTTTTTCTTAGATTAATTTGCACCATCAGCAATTATTAATTCTAAAACTTTATCATGTAGGTTAAATTTGGTAGCACTTTGCATTTACTTTCAGCTTTTCTAGAACTTTCCAAAGGGTCCATAGTGGGACTTAAAAGTTTAACCTTTTAAGATTTGTTTTATTTTTAGGAGGGTCCAAGGGGGTATGCCCAGAACTTCCTGGGAAGGGGAAATAGAAGAGATTTCATGTGTGGACTGTGGATGGGTGGGGATGGGAACATGAGCTACCACACTGGGGGGTGGAGGGGGGAAGTGGGGGGGCACAAAGGAATCTTCCAGAAATTTACAAAGATGACCCCAGCTAAGATTCCTAGAAATAGCAGACTGTAGCCTGAATTGGCCATTTCCTGTGAACAGGCAAGACTTCCAGTGAAGGGATTAGGACAGCAATCTGTCCCGCCTATGGGGTGTGCTTGAGTAAGGGTGGCCCACAAATTGAGGGAATGCCAACAAATGACTGGTCTTGCCTAAAACCCATTCCAGGAGAGTAAGCCAACCCCAACATTGCCTGGAGCAGCAGAACCCACAGGCTGGATGACCCAAAGACCTAGGATAGAACCAAACACGACTGACAGGAAAACAAATGTTATTGTCTTGATGCCTAATGATATTCTGCTAGTCTCATAGATTGGTGCCAGCCCAATTGTCATCAGAGAGGCTTCATCCAGCAACTGATGGAAATGGATGCAGACCCACAGTCAAACATTAAGCAGAGCTCAGGGAATCCTGCAGAAGAGGAGGAGGAAGGATTTTTAGGAGCCAGAGGGGTAAAAAACATCACAAGAAAACTCACAGAATCAACTAACCTGGGCTCATAGGGGCTTACATTGACTGGACTAACAACCAGGAAGCCTGCATGGGAATGACCTTGGTAATCTTCATATATGTTACAGGTGTGTAGGTCAGTCCTCTTGTAGACCTCCTAACAGTGGGAGCAGAGGCTGTCTTTGACTCTTTTGCTGGCTTTGGGTCCCTACTCCTCATATTGGGTTGTCTTGGCCAGGCTAAATACATGGGGAGGTGCTTGGTCTTACTGCAACTTGATATGCCATGTTTTGTTGATATCCACGGGAGGCCGAACCTTTCCTGAACAGAAAGTGGAGAAGCAGGGATAGAGTGGGGGTGAGAGAGGGCCTGGAATGGGAAGTGTGTGTGTGTGTGTGTGTGTGTGTGTGTGTGTGTGTGCTGCTTGTCGCTTGTTGCTTTTGCAGAGGACTTGATGGCAACTCACAATCCTCTTTAACCTCAGTTCTAGAGGATCTGACTCCCTGTTCTGGCCTCTGTGAGTCCTGCACACATGGTATACAGACATACATGCAGACAAAACTACCCATATACATAAATTAAAATAGATAAATAACTCATTTTTGATTAGAAGAAAGGATATGTGATAGGTAGAGTTTTAGTTGGGGGGTGGTAGGGGAGGAAAGGAGGGAGAAGGGAACTGGGATTGTCATGTAATTCAATCTTGTTTCTAATTCAAATAAAAAAATGATAAAAATAACTCATGTTTGAAAGAAAAGAAAGATTTGCTTTCTTTTGAATGATGTGTATGTGTGTGTATGAGTGCGTGCTCGTGACTGTAGGTGTTCTTGAAGACCAGATGAGGTGTTGGATCCCGGAGCTGGTGTAACAGGCATGGGTGCTGGGAACCAAACTCAGGTCCTCTGCAAGAGCAATACATGTTCTTAACTGCTGAGCCATGGGTCTAGACCAAATTTTAATATTTTGAGATTTACTGTGAAGCCCAAATTTTACTTAGTTTTAGACCCTGCCTTTTTATTGATACTAGTTTTTTTTTTTAAATCTTTTGTCTTTAGATGTAGGTTAGATATGCGTTGAGCTCAAAATATCAGAAAATGTAAAAGCCAAAAAAGGGTTATGGGATTTGACACAACCTTCTATAGTATGAAGTCACTTCCTCGTGGACTTTAAAAGATAATTCATAATGCAATTTTCAAATGTACTAAAATTGCTTTTAGATGTAGTTTTCATGAAGATAGTTCATGAGATGATATTTTTTAGGGCTGGAGAGATAGCTCGGTGCTTAAGAGCAGTTGCAAAGGACCTGTTAGTATCCCAGTACTGACATGGAAGCAAGCTCGTAACCTTCTGTAACTCCAGTTTCAGAGCATCTGATATGCAGGGAAAACAACCATGCACATATATGTAAAGTGTCCTTTAAGAACATATTGTTCTTCACTGAGTAGGTTTCCTGGAAGCATTCTCTTATTGGTCCTCAAATTCCTTCCCATGTGCTTTGTGCTTCTGGCATGACTGACCACTCTATTAAAGGGCAAGTGTTTAACCTAAGTGGTGGCAACCATAACCCTCTCAGAGTACCAATATTGACAAGAGCACACAAAAGGCGTCATAAGCGATGTCTACTGGGCAATGGACTAAGCAAGTGAGTGCAGCCCATGAGGTGATGGGTAACAAGGAGTGAGGCAGGAGTGACAAGCTGATTCCAGCAAGAACAGCAAGGTTGCCATTCCCGTAAAGAGGAGAGAATGCGTGTTTCCGGCCAGCATCTGCCAAAGTTGGTCCAGGAAGAAGGACTAGGATGCTGATCATTTCTCAGAAAATGTTTCTGTTCAGGCACAGATTCAGTTGGCCTGGGAAACAAAACCATGCAAGGGAGCAGGAAGGGAGCGGGGTCTTTCTGGCTCTTCTCCCCTTCTCTCGCCCCAGCGCTTTCTCTGTCTTTCCCCACTGCTTTGTTAGCAGTGAACCTCAGGTTTAGAGTCTAAGAACTGCTGCGACCCAGGAAGGGCCTCAGTTACAAGGAAAGAGAGGCCACAGCCAGAGGCTTTGACTGCCACAGAGTAAAGCATGAGTAATTATAAACTCTCGTTTCCTTGTTAATGAAAAGAGACAAGCATGGATTATATGGACAGAAACCACATGGACAAAACTCAGGGAGACTTAAACAATGTTAGAAGTTGCTCTTTGGAGCATATTGGCTGAGGGCTGACTACCAGAAAGAAACAGTTTAATCAATACAGTAAGGCCTGATTAAAAGAAAGTCGCTTGGTTAGTGGTGTGCCACCATGAGTGCTAGCTTTTATTTTGATTGTTCAATAAGCTGTCTTGCCTTGGGTGTGTAGGTTCTCTTGTGTGTGTTTGACACCTTCTGAGGGATTCTGTCACCTTGGTCATTCTAAAGAGTAGAGCCAAGCATAAAAATCATGAAATGATCTGGTTTAAATGAAAAATTCAAGCACTTGACTAAGTGACTGAAGACATACTCAGCCAAAACCTTTGTCTCTGAGACAAAAGTTAAGGTAGGAAATAGTGAATGGTTCCATTTTTATTTGGGGGGGGCTATATAAAATGATGACAAGTACAATTCTTTCTTCCCTTTCATGTGCAGTGGGTTGGACAAAATCAAGGTGACTTGGGGGGAGATAGAAGGGAAGATGATGGATTGCCAGCATTCCCTTGAACTGAAAGGGAAAGTTGAAACTCATTATGATGTAATTACGGGAATATTGAGGGAGGGCTGTTCCAACGCAGCCTTGAAGTTAACATGTGGGAACCAGATGGACCTCCTGCAAGCCTGAAAAACAGCATTGTCCCCTCACAGTTAGAAGTCATGTCAAGTGGTGAGCCCTCCCCACCACACACACAGGACCTCAGCTTTCTTGCATACAGAATGAGGCACTTGGTAAACATTACCTGCTCTCTACCCAGGCTGTGGGCTGTGTTCCCTGGGCACTTGCAAAGGTGAACAGAACTCAAGACCAGGGTTTAGAAAAAGTTCCTGCTCTGGTTTGTACCTTGAATGTCTCTAAAGATGTTAGAGGACAGATCTCTAGAGAATGGTAGAGCTTTTAAGAGGCGACGCCTCGTGAGTGCCACTACTGACATGACCTTGAAGGGGACGGTGGGACTCCAGCTCTTCTTCTTCCCTTTAGGAGCTCAACGGTGAAATGGCTTTGCTCTCATGCAATCTCCATCATGCTGCACTTCCTCACCACAGGCCCCAGAGCACTGGGGTGACCAACTACTTACTGAAACCTCCAAATCCGTGAGCCAAACACACCTTTTCTATCTATAAATTGATTGTCCCAGGCATTTCCATCCCAGGGATGGAAAGCTGACTGAAACAACCCGACCGGTGATTCTAACACACACTTGGGGCTGACACGGCAACCTCAAAAGACCTCTATGGCCTCACACACCAGTGACATGCTATCCCTGTGGCTTGATAGGATGGACAAACAGGAGTGCAAGAATAGCATCCTTTCATCCAGTCTATAAGAGATTGCGTAGGGAAATGTCCTTATTTTATAATTGATGATTGTCAGTTTTATTGGTGTTGTAGTAAAATACCTGAGAGAACTAACTTCAGGCAAGGACAGTTTATTGAGATGCGTGTTTTCAGAGAGTTCAGTCCATAGTCCTTGGCTCCATTGGTCCTGGGCTCAGGGTGAGGCACCCCATGATGGTGGAGGGAAAGAAAGAAGGACAGGAGGCAGAGAGAATAAAAAGAGTGGTCCAGGAAGAGATTCAGTCCCCAAGGACCTGCTCCCAATGACCTACTTTCTTTGATTAGTCCCCACATCCTTAATTTCCCAAAATAGTGTCACCAGTTAGGGACTGAGCTTTCAAACACAAGAGCTCGTGGGGGAGGAGGGCATAATAACAACCAAGGATGTTCTTTTTTATTTTATTTAGCGTTTACCAGTTCAATAGGTATAAGTGACCCTTGTGACCATTCTGACCACATTTTTCTGACTTTAAAATACTTGGTTTGTCTCTGGTTCTCTTAGTCTGAATTGCCTGGTCTAGACTCCTGGTTTTTTCTTTTTGTTTGTTTGTTTGGTTGGTTTTGTGTTTTAGGAAGGCAGAGATCTTGTATTTATACTTTTTTATTCATACTCCTTTGGAAAGACAATATTAACCCTGAATTGTATCTGTGGTGTCTATTCTTGTAATTTATCACTGTATTCATAATTAAACTCAATGGGTTTCATTTCCTATAGTTGTGGACTACACCATGTGAACATGGATGTATAAATGCTGGCAGTTCCTTCTTATGCTGGTTCTGGGAAATAGTTTCTCTTAACCCCACCCCTCCAACACACACACAATGCTATTACTGCAGGCATGATTCTTTCTTGGGTTTCTAGACTTTCTAGCTCCATTTTCCCCCAATCAGGCCTTTCTAAATTGCTGGAAGACTAGCCTGCCTTATCTCAGCATCCAAATTCAAGATACCCAATGAAGGTATCTTTTGTTCAGGACCATGTGTAGGGTGCTCTTTCTAAAAGAGACTTGTGCAGTAGTCTTGATTTCAACTTGGGCCCAGTTTCTGTGTGTGTTGTTTTTCATGTGGAGGTATACATGTAAACATTCTTTTTGTGACTCTGGAAATTATTTGGGGGAGAAAAGCATAATCTGATTAAGACATGTTTGGTAATTTGGTTAATAATGTAAACAAGAAACTTCTAGGAACAACATTGTAGACCATCCAATTGTCCATCTAACCAAAACATTTAGCAAATGATTACCCTTTATGTAGGACACTTTGCCAATCATTTTCTGATATTGCCCTTTGGGCATCAAAGAGTTTAGTGAGCAGAGCCAGCCATGTCTCAGGGCTAGTCTAGCTTTCCTGATCTTTGATGACATTCTTAATTTTCAGCGAGAAGGGCACAGGTCCACCTTGGACACACACAAGCCTTTCTGACTGTACAGAAACAATATCAGAATAGCAGCAGTTAATGCTCAGACAGTCTCAGTGTGTGCTTTAATTAGGGCTTCTCTTGCCGTGATGAAACACCATGACAAAAAACAACTTGTGAAAGAAAGGGTTTATTTGTTTTATACTTCCACATCATAGTCCATAACTGAAGGAAGTCAGGACAGGAACTCTAACAGGGCAGGATCATGGAGGCAGGAGCTGATGCAGAGGTCATGGAGGCGTGCTGCTTACTGGCTTGCTCTACCTGCTTTCTTACAGAACCCAGGACCACCAACCAAGGGGTGGCACCATCTACAATCATTTCAATCACTAAGTAGGAAAATGCCCTACAAATTTGCATAAAGCTCAATCTCATGGATGAATTTTCTCAACCGAGTCTCCCTCCTCTCCAATGACTTTAGCTTGTATCAAGTCAACATAAAACTAGACAGCTCAGTTTGTGTTCTGTGTTGTGCTGCTCATGGGCTGCCTCTGTGTCTTCCCAACCTCTCCAGCAAACAGTCTTGGTTCTGTTGTTGGGTGAATTCCTGTATCCCTGCCTCCAAATCCATATATTAACCCAATCTCCCATGTGATGGGCATCTGAAGATTAGTTTTGGGGAAGGAGATTAGGGTCCAATGAAACCTTCATGATGGGATGAAGGCTTTCATGAAAGAAAGAGAAAAATCAAGCTCTCTCTGAAGGTACAACCAAGAAGAAATCCCTTTCCAAGAACCCCACTATTGTGGCATCTTCATCCCAGCTCTCCAGCCTCCAGATCTCTGAAAAACAGAGTTCCATTCTATAGGCCATCTGTCCATGACATTACACTTGAGATGGCCAAGATAGACATTCTCCTTACAAATGGGAAAAGCCAAGACTCAGAGATGTTAATTATAGTCACCTGTCCAAGCCAGACTGCTCCTTTCCTCCTGAACCATGCCCTCAACACAGCTGAGCTCTGTTCTGATCCCTCTCACTAGTGTCATTCAGTCTTCTTGATGGTGATGATTGATTTTCTGTGTCATGGCTTGTTTCCAGGCTTGCATCATAAGCCCTTTGAGAGTTGCTTTCCGTTATACTTAGGTGAAAACACAGTGCCTGCTTTGTGATTGACAACACATGAACAGATATTCTAGCTCCCGATTCAGGAGAAAGGATCAAAACATCAGACACTCCCTTGACATTCATTAATTTGACCTCATGTAATGTGCATTATGTTGGTAAACTGTCACGTGTTTCTGGAACTCATTGAGAAGCTGTCTCTGGAAATGGGAAATGCCCTTCCACTCCAGACCCCTTATATTTGTGTCAAGCATCCTCCAAGACCCTTTATTTGGGGATGGGTCTCTAACTCAGTGACAGAGAGGGACGAAAATGGCAAAAACAGCCCAAAAGCAAAGACACCTTGAAGATGCCTTGAGAAGGTAAACCAATCTGTTGTTTACCCAGTGTTATAAAAGGGCTACAGTAAGAAAGATAAGCCACAGATTCAGCCAAGAACAGAAGGCTCAATCAGGAATTTCCGCTAATTGCCTCAACTTCCCTGGCCAGTATATAATGAATTTTAGGAGTGCCCAGTTTGGTGATCTCATCTTCCTGCTATTATTTGATCTTCACTTTGGAAGGCTCACCTGAAGGGACAGTATTTCACTGGGGCATCTGGATCGGGAACTCCAGCTGACTGCCTTAAAGGGGCTGCCCCAGCTGGTTTCTGCTGGATGTTTGAAGTGCAGGATTTGATATTTTGCATGGCCTCTCCCATCTCCATCCTTGATACGTATCCTTTCATTTTGGTTGGCTACACTTTCAATAAATCGGCTATCATAGATCAATCTGAGGACACAGTCCACAGTGTCATTTGACACTAATATGTGGCAAAATAAGCACTCTCAAAAGATCCCAAGTACTGTAATCTTTACCATTTTTAAATAAAATTAATTTTTATATAAATGGGTGCTTTGCTGTGGTAGATGTTTGTGCATTACATGCAAGAAGTGCCCCTGGAGGCCAGAAGAGAGAGGTGGATCCCTTGGGACTGGAGTTACAGACAGTTGTGAGCCACCATGTTGGTGCAAGGGATCAAACCTGGGTCCTCTGGAAGAGCAGTCAGTGCTCTTACCTGTTGAGCCACCTCTCCAGCCCCAATTCACCAGTTGTTTTTACTTGGTTCAAAATGTATCTCCCCCCCCTTTTAAAATCACAGGAGCTATAAAATGCAGACTGTTTCCTGAACTCTGTAGTTTTGTCAGAAATAAGTATTAGTAAGTTTGATTAGACACATAAAGACCAAGAACCAAGGAAGTGACCACAAATTACCCAGAGCTGGACAGCCAATACCTGTGAAGGGCTCAAGACTGTAATTTGGACCTCCTAACAAAGTTGAAGCCTTTTAAACCTGGATAATTAAGACATAAATATCTCTGCAGAGTATGGCCTTTACTCTGTTTGGGGGGGTTGCATTATTTTAGTGTCTCCCCAGGCCCTATGTGACAGACAGTGCTTCACCCCAAGTTTCTACCCCCACCAACAAAAGAGCAAGAAAAAAATTTTTCTCAGTGGGGATTTTTTCAGTGTTAGGGATGAATGCAGGACACACCCCACCCCTCTCCTTGCAAGCAAGGCAAGTGCTCTATCACTGAGGTACATCCCCAGCAACCTAATTGGATGCCTCTACTTTTTTTCTGCTGTGGATATGAACATTCCTATGTGAGTGGTCCTGTTTGTATGCATTCTGATAGTGTAGGGAAGCAGACATTACATGGGAGAGTCAGGAGTGCAACCCTCTGATCCCAACTTCTGTTGTTAGTAAGATGTGGATGAAAGAGCTCTCTGCAAAAGGGTGGATGCAACTAGGTTCCAAACTTACCCTCAACTCGAAAGAGCTGTCTTTTAAAGATTTATTTATTTATTTATTTATTTATTTATTTATTTATTTTGAACTCAATGTTCTGTCTGCATGCATGACTGCATGCCAGAAGAGGGTATCAGATCTCAGTAGAGATGGCTAAGAGCCACCATGTGGTTCCTGGGAATTGAACTCAGGACCTCTGAAAGAGCAGCCAGTGCTCTTAACCTCTGAGCCATCTCTCCAGCCCTGAAACAGCTGTCTTTATGGCTTAATTTTTTATGAGATAAAAGTGAAAATTGTTCTGTAATGTAGAATAGACATTGTGCCACTGGAATTATTAGTGACTGGTTTTTACTTATTTGAATTCCATAAAAGGTTGTAATGACGGCTGACCTGAATTGGCTGTTGCTTATGGGACAGGATCTGTTCTAAGCAATTCAGTTTTAATTCATAGGACAGCTGTATGAGGAAGCTGCTTAATGGTCCCACCCATCTTACAGGTAGGGAAACCGAGTCTCTGAAGTGACTTGTACAAAAGCATATATCTAAGAAGGGATAGAGCCAGGACTTGGACCAAATGGTGTTTACCTGGCACCTGTGTCTGTTCTCTGGATTTGGTTCTCCCTTTGGGCCCTGTTTTGTGTTCTCTGCCTCATCCCTCATCACGGGTGACAACAAAGGAGCTGGCTTGAACTGAATGGAAAAAGGTGATGGTTTTGAAGAAACCCCTCTGCTTAGAAACTTTCAGAGCAGATGCTTCAAAGCAACTCTGAGCAACAGCCTAAAGACACCTCAGAATGCAGTGATGTTTGGGGTGGGTTCAGCCTGAAGGGAACATTTTTAGCTTGCTAGCATCTGTCAGTTATTTTTTCCCAGCCTTACTAAGGATTCAGGGTTCCCCCTGGTTCCTAGAACTGTTTGTTGGCCAAAAGAGAAATGCTTACCATAAACCACAGTGGAGGGACCAAAGGTGACAGGAACAGTGTGTTATCTTGTGGCCCAGCCAGCCACAGGCACCTATTCACTAGGTTCCCACAGCTGTACAGGGCATCACCCCTCAGCTTCCTTTCATCTTACTCACAGCTACTGTAAGCAGGGGGTGGGGCATGTGGGGAAGGGATCTGTCTGTCTCTGGAGTGTCCCTGTGGCAGAAAGCCAAAGGGGTCTTAGGACCGCTGAGCCTTGCTGCCTGGACAAGAAAACTTGGCACTGCACACAGGCAGTTCAGAACTCGGAGCTGACTTAGCCATAATCATATATGCACCTCATTCATCACTTGGCTCGACAAATAAAAAGGGCCCTTTCATGTCCTGATTAGGAGCACTTGTTTTCCAATCACTTTCTAGCTAAATCCTGTGTGCTCTCAGGGTATCTGCCTACTCGTGTGCACCTCCCATTCAGGTTTTTCAGGGAGCACCTATACCAAGAGAACTCCTGCCCTCAAAAGGCAAAGAGTGGGAAGTGTGGGCAGAGGACAATCAACGAGCCTTGTCATCTCGATTTAAAATATTAGAACTTTTCATCATGCAGCATTATGCATTTAGATTTTAAAATATCACACTAAATGTATTTATATTGATAACAGAGGTTTTGGACACCCTCCTTAAATTTTGCCCTCTGAGATAAAATTTCTCTGTTTTCATGTCCATCCTGGTCTTGACTTCACAGCACAGGGCTGGACAAGCGTGACCCTGCAGCCCGGGAAAAGGCCCAAATGCAAGGTCAGCAGCAGAGATCAGGGGCAAGCCATTCCTTTCAAGATTCTCCAACAGTCCCCTCGAATATATGTCTCCTAGAGTCCATTCACCTGGGGGAAGGAGGGACCCCTGTGGCTTGAGGCAGATGTCTCAGTACTCTGGGTCTAGACATCTCCCAGAACCCTGTCCTTCCCATGGGGCAGACAGAGCTCAGCAGAGATGCCAAGAGTCCCATCTCAGAGATGCTTCCAGCAAGCAACCTAGCATCAGGGTAATGATGTAAGTCAACTACAATGCCTCTCTCTTCTAGGAACCTAAATGGGCTGGGGAGCAGGAGGCTTCAGGATGGGTCAGGGTAACAAAGAAAAAATGCCCAAGGGGCTTCCCTGAGTCCTGTCTGACTCTCAAACTGGGATCTCATGACTCAAAACTTAGTAGTTGGCCAGGCAGGGAGCATTTCAATGGTGTGTGAGCAAATCCTTAGCACCCCTTCCTAGCTGCCCCTTACTAGCACTCCAATGAAACCGAGGGACTAGCTGATTGTCCACCAGCTGCACATGGAGCTGAGACTCTCCCTGACAGCTGCCTACCATCTCAGGTAGGTAAGGCTGAAGCAGGAAAGCAGAGGTCAAGGGACTGCTGACGGTTTGAAGGGCCATCAAGATGGGGCTCTCAGGGAAGACTCAAGGCATCCAGGTAAATTAGAATTCTGGTAAAGAGTGAATAATTTCAGGCCATCTGGTTGAATCAGCAGATAAGGACATGTGCCAACAAGCTTGGCAATCTGAGTTTGATCCCGGGACCCACATGGTAGATGGAGAAAACTGACTTGCAAGTTGTCCTATGACCATCACATGCGTGCTGTGGCATGCCTATCTTCACACCAATACCCACACCTGCTTGAACAAACAAACACATAAATGCAATGAAATTTCTAAAAAGAACAATTGATTTATTAGTAGTAGTAGTAATAGATAATAGTAATTGTTATTATTGTCGTAAATGACACGCTGTTATGTAGCCCAGGCTGGCCTCAGTACATGGGAGCAAGCTTACACTAAACACTGTGTGCTGTTGTCCTGAAGTCTCTGCTGAGTCTTCCTTTCTCTTTTCTGCACCCGGCAACCTGACATGAGGAATGGGAAAGGCTGCACGGTAAGTGAGGCCGAGGATCCTGAAGACAAACTTGGTGACATTCTAAGTATGGAGTCAAGTTAGTCTGCTCCCCATTTCACCAGCATCCTGTACAAGAATAGAAGCTACCAGCCCCACGTGGGATGGTTTTGTTGGATGTGAGAGGAGGGCTTTGTGTTCAGTCTGCTGCTACAGTTATGGATGAGCCTTGAAGCTATGTTGCAAATAGAAAAAAGGCAGACACAGAAAGATGAGGCAGGATCCTCCCTCCAGGGGTCACTTAGAATAGGCAGGTAGTTCAGAGAGACAGGAAATGGAATGGTGGTCACCAGGAGTTGGGGTGAAAGGAGGAAGTGAGAGTTGGTGGTTTATAGGGCACAGAGTTTAGTGCGTGATGAAAAGAGAACCATGAAGAAGAATGGTGATGGTTGTAGGGAGACACTGTAGCCCCGCCTCCTAGTAGCCCCAATAGGTGTGCCGGGACACGCCCATGAGGGCGTGGTCAGGGGAGGTCTAAGATGATGTGGGAACAATTCTTAAGGGACTGCGCACACGTGAATAGCCCCCTCTCTGTGGCCTGGCTGCCTTGCTGTCCCTGGCACGCTCTGGCTTGCGTTTGGGCTCGTGTTTATCTGAATAAAGAAATCTTAGCCTTACGGACTACGGATCATCCTTGAGCGTACACGGCACACAATAATCTACAGATGGTGGCTACGCATACATGTCTACCCAGTGCCACCGTGTTGCAACTGTCAGCCTTACATCACTGTAACAAAATACCTGAAGCAGCTAACTTACACAGATAAAACATTTTTGTAGATCACTGTCTTTTGAGAGAAGTGTAGGGCTGGGCATGGTTGGAGTCTGTTGGTTTGGCCTCTGGTGAAGACAGTGGATTATGGAGGAAGCCTAGAGGAACCAGTGACTACATGTCAAACAAGAGGTCAGGGAAGGAGGATGCATAGGGCTCGAATCTTTCAGCATCATCCTCTACCAATATGGTCTGCCTTAGGACTTCCTGGGAATCCCGCCTCCCAAAGCTCCTACTATCGCTCACCCAGCGCCATGCAGACCAAACCTTGTGGACTCTTCCTTGGCAGACACTCACCAAACCGTGGCTGCCTTGAGTACATTTCAGCCAGGCATGTTGAAGGCATCTAAAGTCCCAGCTACACCCAGGAGCCCAGGGCCAGCTAGGTAACACAGAAAGATCCAATTTCTCTTTTTAAAAAAGCAAATCCTATGTTGTATGCATTTAGACAGAGAAGTATAGAGAGCTCCAGGTGGGGCGCTGCCAGCTTGCAACAGGTTACAGTGGCCAGGAGAAACGCAGGATCACAGAAGTAGCAGATCAT
Source organism: Cricetulus griseus (assembly GCF_003668045.3). NCBI lineage: Eukaryota > Metazoa > Chordata > Mammalia > Rodentia > Cricetidae > Cricetulus > Cricetulus griseus. The sequence goes on from NC_048601.1 coordinate 19,407,066, forward strand.
TCCTAGAAGCTGCTTATGCCTGTCACTGGGCTAAGATCTCAGTGTCAGCCAGAAAAAGAGGGGCTGAGAGACTCCTTGGAGGTCACACTGGAGATAGAGGATCAGGGAGTCTCCGGCCTCCACACTAGCTCATTCTTCTGTCTTACAGTGATAGGAGCACCAGTCTCTGACCCGCTCACTCCTGTCCACCCCTGCTGCAATGAGCTAATCTCCAAAAAGAGCCTTCGGGCTTCTCAGAAAGATGGTCTATAAATACAGCATCTTCTCGCCAACCATAACTCCAAGGTGATGGGCAAATCACCAAAGGGATCCAGATAGGGTAGGAAGGGTCCCAGCATGCTTAAATTTAGTCCTAGATAGCTATTTAGCTCAGGTGATTTGGATGCCATGGCCTGATGAAGGAGACCAACTCGCAGGAGGAATCTCTATACTGTCTGTGACTCAGGGATCCATCCTCAGTCTTAACCAGAAGCCTCATGGGCTATGGATGTGAGTATAAATTTTTATCAGCACTGTTGGTACAGCCCCTGGGTCCTTATTTTTGACACTCAGTCTCAGCTAAATTCAGACAAGACACAGTTATATGCTGATTAGACAAACCTTACAAGGAAGCATCAGGGACAGGCCAGAAAGGGTGGTCAAACAATTGGTGATGGGCCTCTGTCTTCTCCAGTGACAAGATCTAATTCATCAGCTCCCCCACTCTCTCTCCTGCCACTCCAACAGCACTTTCAAGAACAAAAACCAATTCATAATGCCACCTTTACAGTGTGCAATTAAACCTATGGTCAATACAGCTCACCTATACATATCATTTTTCTTCTTTTCTTTTTTTTTTTTAATTTGAATTAGAAACAAGATTGTTTTACATGACAATCCCAGTTCCCTCTCCCTCCCCTCCTCCCCTACCACCCCTCCCCCCAACTAACACCCTACCTATCACATATCCTTTCTGCTTCCCAGGGAGGGTGAGGCCTTCAATAGGGGGTCATCAGAGTCTATCATATCCTTTGGGATAGGGGCTGGGCCCACTCCCATGTGTCTTGGCTCAGGGAGTATCTCTCTTTGTGGAATGGGCTCCCAAAGTCCACACCTATGCTAGGGATAAGTACTGAACTACTACAGGAGGTCCTGTAGATTTCTGAGGTTTCCTCACTGAAACCCATGTTCCTGTGGTCTGGATCAGTTCCATGCTGGTTTCCCAGCTATCAGTCTGGGGACCAAGAGCTCCCCATTGTTCAGGTCAGCTGTTTCTGTGGGTTTCACCAGCCTGGTCTGAACCCCTTTGCTCATCACTCGTTCTTCTCTGCAACTGGATTCTAGTTCAGTTCAGTGTTTAGCTGTGGGTGTCTGCTTCTACTTCCACCATATGCTGGATGAAGGCTATAGGATGGCATATAAGACAGTCATCAATCTCATTATCAGGGGAGGGCATTTAAGGGCTCTGTTCCTTAGATTGTTAGTTGGTGTCATCTTTGTAGATCTCCAGACCTTTCCCTAGTGCCTGATTTCTCTGTAAACCTAAAATGTCTTCCTCTATTATGGTATCTCCTTTCTTGTTTTCTTCTAGTCTTCCCCCTACTCAACCTTCCTGCTCCCTCATGTCCTCCTCGCCTCTCCTCTTCTCTCTTTCTCATTCTCCTAGCTCCATCCCCACTTTGCCCTTGCACCCAGTTTGCTCAGAAGATCTTGTCCCTTTCCCCTTCTCCAGGGGATCATATATGTCTCTCTTAGGGTCCTCCTTATTTATTAGCTTCTCTGGAATTGTGGATTGTAGGCTGGTACTCCTTTACTCTATGTCTAAAATCCACATTACATATCATTTTTTAGAAGCTTCAACTGCAGGAGAAAGAAAAAGCAAGCAGTTCAACACACTCTGGAACTGGATGTCTTAAATGCTTGGGCATAGTTACTTTACAGGATGATAGAAGCTGTGTGTGCTAGCACGTGCCTGCAATTCCTGTCTAGAGACGGTGCCTCAAGGCCTGGAGTTCTAGGACAGCAGGGGTTACAGGAGACTGTGTCTTAACCAACAAGGACAAAAAGACCACAGCTTTCACAGATGCTCACATGGAGTACAATGGATGCATCTGGAGTTAGGAAGAACCAGATAATTTTCTGCTGAATATTATCTACGTTTTTTGACATTTGAAATAGGGTTAAGTAAAAGTGTGTGTGTGTGTGTGTGTGTGTGTGTGTGTGTGTGTGTGTGTGTGAGAGAGAGAGAGAGAGAGAGAGAGAGAGAGAGAAAGAGAGAGAGAAGACCCCCTGTGAATGTGACACTATGGTTATAATAATATAAGTTTTCCCAAACAGTAAATGACTCAAGAGTTTCAAGTAAGACAAATTATAGTTTCCTCTCCATTCACACTCTAGTTAGAAGGGTTCAATGCACTGTGACTTGACTGTGCCTCCTGTGAGGCAGACTGACTCTGGCTCAGATTCATAAGCAGGTATCTCGGCCATGTGACATTGTGGAGGCTGAGCAGAGTAATTCTTCATCATGGGAACTGGACTATCCTACACTGAGCCAGTTGTTTTCAGGGTCTGTCACTGACCATCACTGTTCCCAATCACTGTGACAACCAAACACCTTCCCTAAAGTGCCTGAGGGCTGGCTCCTTTTAGAACTCTTGGTGTAACTTGCCTGCCAGCACCCAGCACTTGCAGAGTGATCCCCTCTCCTTGGCTTCCTTTGGATTTCTTTGAAGCAAGGAAAAGAGGCAGAACCATTCTATCTTGCTGTGTTGAAAGGGATGAGTCATGCAGACGAGTCATGTGAGGTGACTTCAGGTCATCACACCATGGACCCACTCTCATTCTTGCTCCTACAGTGACAGAAGCTTCTAGAAACCTCTTTTAGCTTGTGGTCTCTTCAGATATGCCTACTGATTCTGCAAGGCATTGGGGTAAGGAACCAAGCCATACTGGAGATGACACCCAGAGGGCTCATGTGAGATCCACTACTTGGCAGCTCCCATGATGTGTAAACATGTGGTAGTGTGAGGTGGACCAATGGGTGTGTCTACTTTGCTAGAACAGAAGTTTCCAGAACACAGGCTCCTGCCACCTTTCTCTTGTTCTTTATTTTACATAAGTACTCTGCCATGATTTTAAATGAGTAGGAGGAGAAGCAAATATTTACTAAATGAATTGGCACCTTCCACTCTTTTATCCCCTTCACAGGCTTCTCTTCAGGTCCTGTTGCTTGGTGGCAAACACCCACAGTAGCTCATCACTGTCTAAAAGGTAATTCACCCATGGTGAATCATGCAACTTCATATAAATACTTTGCATTGTGCATGCCAGTGTGTGCTCCCCTGGCTTAGATTGCAGACGGCCGTATATTATAAACAGCTTTCCACTTCACAGAAACATAAAGGGTTAATTATGGAAAACAAACTTGTAATTTTTTGTGGTACGTACTTAGCATGTATCAATGCTTTAGGGTTGGACTGAGTCAGATGGACAAATACAGCTATCTCATTAGTATGCTAATTAACTTTTTAAAAAAATTTTAATTTAAATTAGAAACAAGATTGTTTTACATGTCAATCCCCATTCCCTCTTTCTCCCCTCCTCCCCTGCTCCCCACTAACACCCTATCTATCCAATACCATTTCTGCTCTTCAGGGAGAGTGAGGCTTTCCATGGTGGAGGTCTTCCGAGTCTGTCATATCCTTTGCGATAGGGCCTAGGCCCTCCCCAGTGTGTCTAGGCTGAGGGAGTATTCCTCTATGTGGAATGGGATCCCAAAGTCCATTCCTATGCTAGGGATAAGTACTGCTCTACTACGAGAGGCCCCATAGATTTCCAAGGCCTTGGTTTTTTATACATAAGAAAGTCATATCTATGCCTGTGCTAGTTTGATTTCTGTTGCTGTGATAAAAAAAAATAAAAAAAATAAATACCACTCTGACCAAAAACAACTTGGGGGAAGAAAGGGTTTTTTTGACTTACACTTTTAGGTCACAGTCCATCACTGAGAAGAGCTGGGCAGGAACTTAAGCAGGATCTTGAAGGGTGGAAGAACAATGGTGCTGGCTCATCTAATCACAAGCTCATGCTTAGCTAGCTTTTCTATACAGCTCAGCACCACTGAGGCAAGGGGCTGCCCACCATGGGCTGGGTCTTCCTGCATCAAAACTCAATAACCAAGGCAAATTCTCACTGACTCACAGACTCATCTGAACAAAGGTAGTTCCTCACTGGAAGTTTTCTGTCAGAGAGTTTAGGCTGTGTCAAGTTGACAATTAAAGCTAACTAGAACAATACCAATGGACAATTTTTTAAATAAATGTCCTTATGATGCATTATCAGCAAATGTTTTATTGGAGCATCTATTTTATCTACCCTTCCCTGAAATACCCTGTGCCACTCACCACTAACGGCTCTGTTTACTCACTCTAAGGGCCAAGGAAAGTATGGGATTCTCAACATTTACTCTTCATGTGGACTCATGAGGCAGGCACAATTAACCCCATTTTTACAGAAGAGGAAACTGAGGCTTACATAGCTTACGTAGGACCAGGTATCTCTAGAATGGCACCCCAAGTCTCTGACTCCCGCTGTCTACTCTCAGCCTTCCATTGAGTTGAATGTGCTCCATGCTCAGCACAGACTAGGAATCAGTCTAGAATGTTCCCTCTTCCTCCCAGCTCAGAGCACTTCTGTAAGTTTTCTCACCCTCTCCTCACAGTGAGCCAGCTTTTCTCCATCAAGTTCAAGTGGATTCTGGTTTTAAGCATCACTGAGCTCTTTCTAGGCAAGGACTGATCTGTTTATTCCTAAACTCAGCCACCAAGTAAGTCCCCACTCAGTCATCCTTAGGTTCTGGGGATGAGTATTAGGAGACAACCACAAGGGGGCGGAACTAACAGCTCTGGAGTTGCCCTGACTGGGGCAAAGAAGTGAGGTTTGGACAATTGAAATGTGTTTATTCAGAAAAATAAGCAGTGCCGCAAAGCAAGGGAAGAACACAGAAAGAAGGACAGGAAAAAAGAAACAATTTGGGGGACGGTTTTGAAGTTTCTAGAACGTTTGGAAAGCATGAGGGAATTCAGCACTTTCTGATGGACAGACAGTCATACCTTATAAAATGTTTACATTTTTAGTTCCTTAAATAGGATTTTATCAACCGACCAAGAAACTCACAGCCCACTTGGAATGCTTACAGAAAGCACACACTTATATCTTCAAGATGGCTAAATGAACTCTTTTAGACAATGAACTCTTTTAGACAATTCTCCCCCTAATTTGCCTCCTTTCCTTATCTCTTCTTTCTTCCCAGTTGCTATACATGAATTTAAACCTATACAGAGCACGGCTTCACGGAGAAGGCTAGAGAAGGGCACAGAACAGTGTGCAGTGACCGTATGGGTCTACATGCAAGAATTCTCGGGATTTACCCATTGTGAGAGTCAGACAATAAGGATTTTGAAAGGTGATGTTTTAGAAGAAATTGTTTTAGGATCTTAGGAGGACCTGGCATCCCCTCAGATCTCAAACGAGACTTCAGTAGAACACTCCTGGTTCTCTCCCACATCTGCACCCACCCTGCCCTCCTCAGGTGGATGGATGCTGGGAAATCCCAAGGCAGGAGTTGCGGCATGTCACTGCTGTCCTAGAGTTCAGAGTGAAGCGCAGGCAGTTACTGCTCCAGCTATACACATTCATGGAGTTTGTTGCTTGAGGAGTTTCTGCCCGTTTCCCAGGAACCTAGCTTGGGACATTTGTTAGTGAAAGGGTGACAGAGACCCTGCCCCGCCCCATTGCCTAGGGAAGTAGCACAGAGTACAGAGAAAGCGAGCGTAGTTGGCTGGCTTTCTGAGGAGACAGTGAGGGAAAGGCCCACACAGATGATAAGGTCGCTGAGTCCTGGACGTTGTAAACAAGGAACCTTCAGAGGTGGGGTCTCCGAGTGATCCGAAGCCATTTCAATGAGATAGTGGGGTTTAGGCATTTCTAAAGTGCAGCAAGCCCAAACTTATCTTCCAGCAGGCCTGCTCAGGTGAGAACCCCCTTCTCCCCTGCTTTCCTCCTGGCCAGTATCCATTGGTCCAGAGAAGACTTGGGTGGGGCCGGAAGAGAAAAGCAGTCACAACCTCCCTTCCTTCTTCCATCTGGGAAACGGGGGGGGGGGGGGGGGTCTTACTGGAAATGAAAACCAATGTGCACCTCACTCTATTCCAGAATTTATTGTTTCTGACCTGTCACTGCATTTTTTGCAGTTTGAGAAGACTCCATGGCTTTGCAGATACCCATGAGGGAACAGACAATTCACTAGGGTGTCTAATTTTGCATCCAGGGACACTAACCTCACCAACCAAATTTAAAAAGAGCTACAAGAGACAGAAATAAAATCACTCTGCACTAGTACCCTTCAGCTGTGCTTGTCCATGTACTAAATTTGCTTTGCATCTGGAGGGCTGAAGGAAACTGTGACGTCTGAGCAGGAATGGCCTTCAGGACAGGAGATTATGGATGAAGATTATTTCTTAATTTCTGGGAGCTTTAGTCAGCTTTCCGGCTCAGTGACAAATTACCTGAGATAAGTCAACTTAAAATAAGAAATGCATACATTGGCAGAGGTTTCAGTCCATTCCATACCATGGCAGAAGCATGTGGCCGGGGTCTCCCCACTTTGTGGTGGCTAGGAAACAGAAGAGGACGGAACACAACTTCCAGTTCAAAGCACACTCCTCAGTCATGACGGGTTTTTCCCCCTCCTTTAAGACTCTTATCTTGGCAGGGTGTTAGTGCTGCATGCCTTTAGCCCCAGCACTTGGGAGGTGGAGCTTAGTGAGTTCAAGACCAGCCAGGATCTACAAAGTGAGTTTCTGGACAGCCAGGACTGTTAACACAGATAAACCTTGTAAAAAAAAAAAACAAAAACAAACAAACAAAAAAAACAACCAACCAACCAAACAACAACAAAAAACCCTATCTTTTTATTCTAGAGAAGAACCCAGACTCTTGTGCATGCCAGGTAAGCGCTCATATTTCCAGCCCCAGTCCCATCACCACCTCTGAATCACTGGTGCCACAGGCTAGAGAACAAGCCTTTAACAGAGATGCCTTTGGGGGATGTTTAAGATTCAAGTCATAATACTGGAGCTTCCTAAATTTATTTTGTTTTGCTTTCTAAATTTTTAACCAAGAACATGTTTTAATTTTATAAGTAGGACAATGGTATGTTTAGGGAAGAAGGGGGGGGTTGGAGGGGAGGGATAGAGAGATGGCTTGGTGGTTGAGTACTGGCTGCTCTTCCTGAAAGCACCATGGTGGCTCACAGCTGTCTTTAACCCCAGTACTAGCGGATCCAGTGCCCTTTTCTGGTCTCCAGGGGCACCAGTTACACACATGGTACACAGACATATATGTAGGAAAAACACCCATACCCATAAATTTAAAAAATTAAAGAATTTAAAAAAGAAATGAAAATAGTCTTTTAAAAATGAAATTGAAGTTAAAATTGAAGTTAAAAATGAAATAGGACAAAATCCTATTTGATTAAAGTTCAGATGCCAAGTCCTGCTGTCTATGATGGACGATGGTGTGGGAGGAGGCCTAGAGGCGGAGGCCTGATCCCCATAGGGTAAAGCAAAAAATGATAGTGAGTACCAAAAGAAAGTGAGTGTCTACTTCCCGTGCCCATGACCCTGGTCTCTTACCCTTCTCCATCTTCCCTGGATCTCTTTCCTCAGGGCAAACCTATGACCTCTCTACTCTAGACAGACAGTGATAACTCACAACCCTTAGCAATTCCAAGTGGGACTTGCTTAGGAAGGGAATTTCCATGCTAACATGGACACTGGCATCCAAAATGTTTTGTTCCAGTCTTTCCTTCCCAGTCCAGGTTTCGGTGAGAGGGTCTTAAGTTCATACCAAATCACATGGGTATTATGCCACAGCACAGGGCTTCTCCACCTTGGCCCCATTGCTATTTGGGACTATTTGGCCGAAGTAGGGTGTAAATAGCATCTCTAGCCATTTTCCAGGAGTATTCATAATTGGTTTCAATAACCAGAATATTCTTTGAACACTATCAAGTGGTCCCCAAGATATTAAAATCTCTGCTTTCAATGTAACCGCCTAGCTCACTTATCCACAAGAAGAGAACCCCCAGTCTGGGGCTATTTATGCTGACAGCAGATCCTTTCAGAGTCTGATCAGTGTGCCAACTGCAGACTCCTTCCTGGGATGTTGTGAAAACGGTCAGATATGAGGTCAGACTTGCCCAGGGGCAGTGAGGCTCTCTGATAGACTTCTCTTTCACCCACCAACTCATAGGTCAAAGCCTTAATTTCCTGAGTGACTGTATTTGGAGACGGGATCATTAAGAACCCAGTTAAATTTAAACAAAGCCATATGGTAAGGTCTTGATCTGTCAGGACTGTGGGCTTGTAAGGGGAGGAAGTGACATGGGCCGAAGTCTTCCCCTCACACACAGAGGAAAAGCTGTGGGCAGACAGGGAAAGCATGCCAGTAGGAGAGGACTCACTAGATACCAATGCTGTGTGGCCTTGATCTTGTACTCCAGCCTCTAGAACAGCAAGAAAACCAGTCAGTTGTCTAGGATACCATCTGCAGGATTTTGTGGTGGCCGCTTAAACTGACTAATATCAGCATTCCATGCATGGCAGGGAAAGAGGCAGCATCTGTGACCTGGGGACCAGGAGTAGCCTTGACTCAGGATGTTTGCATGGGAGAGAGAGTGCCCCACCTAAACAAGAAGAAAGGGATGTTGTAGTTTAATGAAATAACTATTAATCATTGATACAAACAATACATTCCCCAGTTGGCCAGCCCTTAGAATCCTCAGGTCCTCTTCAGTTCAAGCTTCCCATACAGCCATGATCCTTTGAATCTCTTCTATCTACCTCCATACTTTGGTTGTATGATTTTTTTTTTCCAGACTTAGCACTGAATTGTGGAGTGGGAGGGCAGGGTGTGTCCAAAGTTTTGGGTTGAAATATCTGTTAAAACACCATTGGCAGCCGGGCGTTGGTGGCGCACGCCTTTAATCCCAGCACTCCGGAGGCAGAGGCAGGTGGATCTCGGTGAGTTCGAGGCCAGCATGGTCTCCAGAGCGAGTGCTAGGATAGGCTTCAAAGCTACACAGAAACCCTGTCTTGAAAAAACAACAACAACAACAACAACAACAACAAAACATTGGCAATTGTGAATGTTGTGTGTCTTGGAGTTGCCTTCTCAGCATTTCTGATCGCACAACAGTGTGGGAGAAGCTGTGCGTGGCGGTACACACTCAGAATTCCAGGATTCTGGAGTCTGAGATAAGAGGATCTTAACTTGAGGCCAATCTGGGCTGTGAGACCCTGCTTGCCTCCAGGGATGGGGGTAAGGGTAGGGGTAAAACTAGAGAATACAGGACAGATATTTTGACTGAGTATGAACAGAGTATAGAGTTTCCCTGGGATATTGTCACAACGACAAAACACTTGAATATCTGCTATGTGAGTCTTCCTTCGCACCATGGCTCTTTTTCCTAAGACTTAAGGAAAGTTAGGACAGTTGTTATTCTGCGGGGTGTCTGTTTTTCAGGTGAGACAGAGGGCCCTTTTGCCTGTGTTCATGTTAATACTTGTTTGGTTTGAGAGTCTCAAAAGTAGGCACACATGCTGCCATGAGAGTGGCAGACTGGCTTCCTCATTGACCTGTATAAGGGAGATGAATGGTCCTGAAAGGAATCTGAACCTTTGGGGATTTATCTCAGTCAGTGGTGGGGGCTGGCTCTTGAGGCTTAGATTCAGCCTGTAAACAATATCCTGGGGTCAGGCTGTGGTTGAGATGGTGGGTGAGATGGCCTTCCATCCCCCCATCACTGCTCTATCCAGCCAGCATCTCCTGTAACCTGGGACACTTCAGTTGGAAGCCTCCAAATTGTTCTTGCTTCCCAAGTTATTTCAAGCCCACCCTCAGTGACATACTTCCACCAGCAAGGGGGACATTCTCCCGTAAGCCACCACAACACAAGATACAATTTTGTTTTTAATCTGAGAGCTTTAGCTTTACTTCCCATGGCAAGGGGGTGACCAGTCTGAAGATTGGCATCTCAGAAAGACTATGTATGAAGGTGTCACACAAAAACTCCATGGCAGTTTCTCACCACCCGTCTTGAGTCCCATCGACACTGCCCACAGATCTCCTCTTATTTTGTATCTGCAACAACGGCCACGTTTTAGATCAAAGAAGGTGCCGTATTCTCTCCCCTTTCCCTAGTAGCCCTACCTTCAAGCATCTCTTGTACTCTCCTCCCAGAACACTCCCTCTCTCCTTCCTTCCCACCCCAGCTGCTCTTCTTCCCTCGGTCTAACACCCTCAAGAGCTGTCTTTCTCCGGGATTGCTTCTCTATCCCCTTGGGTGAGGTCAAGGCCGTGTTCTAAATTCCATGGGACACAAGAATTTTTCTCTTCTCATTTACTGTTTGCTGGAATTGTTTCACATCTGCCTTCCTTACCAGTCCATAAGCCCATGTAGGATTTGTCAAAATGATTATTCCAAGGGTCCAGCATGGTTTCTGGAACACAGCAGGAGGCTAGAAATATCAGTTGCATGAATAAATGCAGAAATAGGCCACGTACCAGAGCGTTCTTCCAAGAGCGTCTAGATGTATGCAGAACCCAGCGTTGCTCAAATGAAGGCATGCACTCTTCTCCCCAAGAGATGAGCACAGAAGCAGCAAAGAGGAGGTGATGGCTGGAGCAAGAACATGCAAGGGAGGCAACGGGACTGTTGGCGGGAGACCCAAGGAGGGCGTGTGTAGGGGAAGGGGCTTACATTCCTTGGTCTTCATCATCTTTGCCTAACACTGTGAAAGGACTTTATAACAGAGAATGGCTCTCCTTGCTCAAATGTCCTGCCGTTCCATTCCTCCTACTAGGCAATAATTTTCAGTGTCAGAGCTGCCTAGGTAAGTAAAATATGGACTCCTGGACTTCCTTTGCGTCCCATCAGAGTCTATGGAGTGGGCTTGGGGATCTTGGGTGTTGGGCTTTGTCCTCATCCAAATTTTTATTTTTACAACATTAAAAAATCACTTGTTGGGGCAACAGGAGAAGTTGGGGATGAGAAGGATTATACAATTTCTTCCCCCATCTCTTCTCCATGACTCCTCCCACCGCCCACCAGGTGAGGGGTTTTTGTTTTCTTAAAGATATATTTATTTTTGTTTTACATGTTTAAGCATTTTGCCTGCATGTATGTCAACGTAGCATGTGCGTGCAATGCCCTCGGGATCAGGAGGGGGCGTCAGATCCCCTGAAACTGGATTTAGAGGCAGAAAAATGCTTATAACTTAGATGGAGGCAGAGAGGAAGAGGCATACAGCCTCCTTCTGTGTTTGGCCATGTCCTTTTCCTTTTCTTGGACAAAGGCTCCATCTGTATTAGGGTCAATGGGGCTCCCCACAAGTTCTTCCTGCCTTCATCATCCACAGCACCAGAAACCTGTGTCCACCCCAGCCCACCCCACCCCTGCTTCCTAGCTCTCATATAGGGGGTAGACAATTGAGACAAAAATCAACTACAACCCAGAGATTTGTTGTCACTTTTAATAGGAGGGGCGGAGTCAAACAGTTTAGAGAAATGTATAAAAAGACCTTTAACTTCTTGCCGGAACATGTTAGGGTTTGTGCATAGCACATACATATTAAAAATAGAAACATCACATTTCACAAGCACATAACTAAACAGCTTCTGGATTTCCTACCCACTGCCCTCGAGCTTGAGGACAGGCCTGCACCAGGACCCAGCCCAAGGTCCTTAACAAGGAAGACAAAGAGGACCGTGTCTGAGGCTGGGGTTTCAGTAGTTCATGAGGTATACAAACATGGCTCCATGTGGGCTATCTGCACACTGCCCTAGAGGCAGGATCTGGTTGGGGGTTAGCCACTCTACTCCAGCTCCACGAAGAGCCTCCAGCTACTCAGATGCCAGCACAGCTTGGAATATTTCTGTTGGTTCTAGCCTTGTCCCAACATTTTTATCTTTGGTGCTATTTCAGGGAAGTGGCACAGATGGCTGGTTCAGCATGGAGAGGGAAGGTAGGAGAAACTCACAGAGATCCATCGTGAGGAAGAGGTGTCGCCTGTTCTGTGATGAGTGACTTGGGGTTTTACTTAAGGGAATCCATAGGATAGAAGGTTGGAGGAGTTTTCTAGCTTAGCTCCACACAGGAAAAAAAGGGCCAGAAGGGAATCTCAGCAGAGATGCTATGCTGGAGACTTAGGGCCAGCAGCCACAGCACTAGTGACAAAGGCAATGTGAGTCATGGACTCGTCAATGTCCTTCCTTCTTCAGAATCAAATCAACTACAACCCAGAGATTTGGGTTGTAGAATCTGTGGTCTTACAGCAGGGAAAGGGGCTGGAGGCCACATGAGAAGAAAGTCAAACTTCACAGGCTAGGACTGGGGACAGGGTTGGATTTCAGGCCTGGGCTGTTTGATCTAGAGATAAACTTATATTTCTAAAAGGAAGACAGGTTGTATTGATTCAGATGACAAGAAAAAAAAAAAAAAAACCTGTTCTTCTTAAACCATAGAATGGTTGTGACCAAGGGCTTGGAGCAATGTGTGTGGATACATTTGTCTGTTGGAGGAACTGTGGGATGCAACAGAGCAGGATTCTGGGAAGGTTAATGATAGGGTATTAATTACTAGACTGTCCACTGTCTTCCAAAGGAAGGTTAAAAATGTATTGGAAGTAGGAATCAAAGAGGTGTCACAAGGCAATGGGACAATGAAATATTTTGTCTGCACATCTGTGCAGTGCCCTTGGAGCCAGGAGGAAGGAAGTGTTGGATGTTAGGGAGTTAAAGATGGCTGTGGCCATTTTGTGGGTACCGGGAATTGAACCCAGGTCCTCTGAAAGAGTATCAAGTGCTCTTAACCACTGAGCCATCTCTCCAGATCTGCCCCCATGAATTTCTATATTGCATATCAGTGAGAGGGTCACAAACAACAGCTTCAAGGAGGGCAGGTGACCAGATGGGAAATAACACTCCACCCCTGTGCACAGTAGTAGGAGAGAAGGAATCAGCCACAACTCTCACTGGCCGTGTTCCTCTCTCGTCCCTTAATTTGCCTGTGAATTGGGCTTCACTCAAGTCACTTCAGGTCAAAGAGAAACCTCTTAAGAAAATGTCTTTCCATGAGAACAAGTTGAAATTATCAGCCATGCATTGAACGGATAAAGCAAAATCCTGGGGCCATCTAGAGACCCCAGCTTCTCATGACTGATGTCAGTCATAGGAAATCCTCAGCCAGGCAGCTGAACACTGGGCCTGCTCCATCCCGGGATTCTGTAGCTCCTCTTTCATACCCTGACCATGAAAGGTGGAAGTGGACAATTGGTGAAACTCCTTGTCAGGATTTGAGCAGCCTCCTGAGCCTCAGCAAAGAAGTGGGAAAAATCCAGCAGCCCAGTGGCTTGCAACCTCTCTAGAGTACGGTGGCTCAAGGTATGTAGTTTTAAAGATCTAGAAAGAAAGACAGGAAGGGAGGGAAGGAGGCGGGTGTGTGTGTGTGTGTGTGTGTGTGTGTGTGTGTGTGTGTGTGTGTGTGTGTGGCTGGTGGTTGACTGTCTTGAGGCTTAAACTATTTTTTTCTATCCCTATCTCAGACCACAGCCCCAGCCATCCTGTCCTTACAGTTCCATCAAGAATGAACACACTCAAAATTCCAGATGACCCATTTCTGACAAACCCTGTAATGAGGTTGATGGCACTGGCAAAGATGTCTTAAAGGACAGTGTCTTTCTCCTTCCCAGCTGACTTGCACTCCAATATCCCAGCAGTTAACATGGAGCAGTTCTTTCCCGCTTACACCTGAGCCAAGATTCGCTTCCTTGTAGTTTCCATCCAAAGCTTGGGGATGTTCATGCTGCTGAATTCCTGCCATCTGTTAATTTATCTCACCTAGCTCCTACCTTTCCTCCTCACCTATCGCATGTCCACCCTGACACTTGTAGGGCAAAGGAGGAAGCTAGAATAGTGTCTCTCTTTTGCATGTCAAGCCTCCATCTTCGGCTGAGAATCACTGAGTCCCGATTTGTCTACAGAGTGGTGAAGCTACGAATAGAGAGGTATGTTGGAGACGAAGGCATTTGCAACAGATGAGGGATTGCCTTGCAGGTCAGGGCTCCCAAGAGTAGCAGAGGGTGTCAGGTCATTTTGTAACATATGCTGAAAATATTTGTGCACTGATATGGCTCTCACTGGTATCAGATTTAGGAACATTCCAACAGTTCAGGAATCTGCAGGCTCGGGGCAGACCACATTTATAGTCTCTCGGGGAACCTCGGTTTAAAATACTCTCAAAGGACAAGAGGCATGAAGGCATTGTAGAGCAAGCAGCCACTTCAGCTTGGCTGCCTGAATCCCGGGATTATCACGCCTCTCCTACTGTAGTGAGGAAGAGGGGCACACACGGAAGGTCACAGTGCCCATTCTACCGCATCCAGGCGGCATTGTGTATGTAAGATTGGGACAAGTGACGAGGAAGTGAGGGTATCAGGTGAGAACTTGGGCGCATTCCCTGGACATAGTTGGAGAGGGATCACCATGGTGAGTCCAAAGCCTCTGGACTTCCTTCATGCCCTAATTTGCACACTGCCCTTCCTTGCCAGGGAGGTTGCCATTATTAGGATCCTTGTCATCTGAGGTTAAAATAAGACCTGGTTCAAAGTGAGGAAACGTTATGGGCAGGCAGCCTGATGCTGGCCAGTTCTTAGAGCCACACACAGCTCAAAGCCCTCCAGGCAGTACTGCTCTACAGAAATCCTGTCCCTCTGCCTCACCAGACTCCCCCAAATGGCCACAGGCACTGTTCTACTTCTTTCTTCCAAGGAGGGGACCCCCTTGCCTCCCAGATTCCTTAACAATGCATCATGGAGTTCTCAGAAGTCCAGTGGGCATGGAGTCCAGGGTGCTAGGTTATTTTTTTTTTCCTAGTTTGCAATTAGTTTTTACACCCCACTTCCTCCCTATACATAAAAGACAGCCGCTCTGTCACTCAGACAACGGGTGCAGTTAATGCCTCTTGATGAATGGATGATCAGAACAAGACAGAATGAGGCACACCTCAATCCCGCTGACTTGACAAGTGACGCTTTGACAGGCAGTTTCTTGCAGTGACAAAGTCGGGAGAAAGACAATTTTGAAATGCCTTTGCTCTGAGAATCTACACGAAGATGCATGGTTGTGCATAGCCACAGGTACACTCCCACCCTGGCCTTTTCTTATGCATGGAACCATATGCCACAAGTATCATGTGTCCTGTCTCTCCTCAGGTGAGGTCAAAGTACAGGATCCACTGCCATGCTGAGATGTCAACTGCAGCCCTTCAGTCATGTGGGTTACATGCCATGCAGTCCAGCAGCCAAGGAAACCAACTCCAGTCTCTTGAGGCACAAGATAAGCCAGACTCAGAAGTCACAGGATACGAGCAGAGAGCAGAATTGTTCTCTTGTGGAAAATTCCAACAGAAAAGATGCAGCTGTCACTTTGTGAGCCTTCCTTCACTCATGGGTCCTTATATCCTGGGGAGGAAGTGAGTGACAGTCATGATTGGGGACACCTTGCTGCCTCGCTTTACCCGTCCATATTTGCTCAGTGCAATGTAGGTCCCTCTGTACAGGTCTGACTCGTAGGCGTTGTAATTGTTTGGAAGGAGGGTTTCTCTGAACTTGCATTCCTCTTGGAAGCTGGGCTGTGAAGATGAACAGACAGCAGAAACCCAGTGATAATTAAGAAGTGCCCAAACACAAGCGGAGCCACTCAGAGGCAGTGTTTATTCTGTGCCCCCCTCTTCCCTTTGTAAAAACACTACCACAGGGTATACACTGCAAAGAGGGGAGAAACATGACAGGTTAGAATGGGAGGCACCTCAGAGGCCTCACTGTTCCTCCCAATTGTCCTCCTATACCAGAAGGAAGCCAAGGCCTGGACCACAGAGGGATGATATTCAGATCCTGTGGGAGATTGGAGCAGGACTTCCAGACTTCCAGGTAGGGGGTGCTTTCTACCAAGTCCTCAGGTGAGAATGTGCTCTAACCAAAGGAGGGAGCATGGAGGGTGACACGGAGCTGTGCCAAGCCTATAGTGAGAGGTTGTCTGGCAGAGCAGGATGGAGACCCAGACCACAGCTCAATGACTTTTTCTACCTCCCAAGTACGAGCTTGGAGTCTCCTCCACTCAGAGCCTCAGTTGTCTTTCATGCAAACTCTGTGGTGCCAGGGAGATGATGGGATAGTGGGTGGAGGAGCAGAGAAAGAAGTGAGCTCTTGAGTCCTTTCCAGGATTGTCCCTTTCTACCCATAGTGCTTCTATCCTAAGTCTGTAGTCCCTTAAAGACAAAAGGCTCATTTTCAGTTTTGACTTTCAGCCCAGAAGGTGAGTGGAGCTTTGTAGACCACATCATTCTCTGGGGCCATGTGGGGTCTGAGATAACGGCCATTTTTATAGAGGAAAAGAACCTGATCCCCAAGGGAATTAGGCAGAGAGCTAGAGAGGAGGTTGCTCTGTGCCCGGCTCTGGCTATCGTATGGCATAGGAATGTGCGTCTGTGCATACATATGTGTACCAGCAACCACTGCTCAATGACTCGATGACTTCTCCCTGGTGCCAAAGGTGTCCTTAGATTTCTGAAAGAAATCTGTCATGGGATATTGTAGTCTCACTGTGACACTCTGGAAACTGCCAATAAAATTTACCTTGCATCAGAGGATGGAGGTAGCTACTAGATGACCAAAATTAGCCCTAGAGGTTTTGGAGGACCCAGGACATAGAGAGAGACACAGGAAGTAGTAGGGAAGGGCTTAGGAAGATTCTCAGCCCTTTTTGGATTGAGGAAGAAAGACAGAGGAGGTCACTGGTTACTACTTTGACACTTCTCTGATCGATCACAGGATTTTACCTTGATATCTGACTCCTGAGTATTCATTGATAAAACAATAATTAGATAAATGCTTCAGAAGTCTGTGCACCCAGCCTCAGCAGCAATGGGGACACATGGGTCTCCCTTCATGTTGCTATAATGGGGTGGTAGAGAGCCCATCATCAGTACTCTAGAGCCCTTGGGGCAGATGCCTCTAACAGCATTTGAACAGCACCTGAGCTCTATGGACATGTAGACTCCACCCCACCCCAGACAAGGATCCCAGGGATCAATGGTCAGATTGCAAGGAGAAAGGCTTTTGATACTGTAATTGGTAAGGGCCCAGAGACTAGAGATCCTCAGTGTTCTTCATTGTATAGTGCTATTACTTCTATATAGGGCAATTCACAGTATCAGCTAGAATTGTTTTTAAAATTGGGATAACATATGATCAGCAATTCTTCTTCTAGGAACAAATCTTGGCATTCAGTTCCCACATGTGTACAAAACTTGGCGCAACATTTTTTAATAGCAAGAATCCCAAACAGCCTGTCTCTATTAAGAGGGGAGTGGTTGTCTCAGCTCTGGCCAAGTTAAACTATGGGGTTCTATAAGCCATGAAAAGAAAGCCTTTCTCACAATGACACTGGACGATCTCAAAAACTGATTACCAAGTGAAGATGCATAGTTTGAGCCTATGTCTTGCCGAGGATATGGGTTCGAGTCCCAGCATTCACATGGTAGCTCACAACTATCTATAACTCCAGTTCCAGGGGATCCAACACCCTCTTCTGGCCCCTGAGGGCACCAGACACACAGGTAGTGCACAGAGATGTATGCAGGCAAAACACTCATAACATTTGAAAATCCTTGAACTTCTGTAGTGTGACTTTTAAAAGCTACCAGTACGCACATTCATGCACACACATGTTATTCACGGAATGGTCCACAAGGAACTGGTCACACAGGTTGTGTCTCTGGAGGAACTCATAGGTAGGGGTGAAATTCAAGTTGTGTGGCAATCTTTTGTGCTTTTTCTTCTTTCTTAAATTATTTTCATGGGCTATCTACCCACATAAGTAATTTATGGCAAAGGAGTTCAAGGTACAAAACGGGCCAGGAAGTGAGGGGAGGCGTTTTTTATCAGAAGCAGTGGTCTCTCGTGGTGATGCAGTCCCCGCCACCCACCTGCTTTCCCTCTGTTCTAACTTTGTATGTCTCCGGAGAGGAACTCACCCAGCCAGTTTCCAGGGGAATTTATTTCTGATCTGGATAGTGGTTAAGGGAGAGGTTTTTGTGTGTTGTTTGCAAACTGGTAAGAGGAA
The DNA here is from genome assembly GCF_003668045.3 of Cricetulus griseus. Classification (NCBI taxonomy): domain Eukaryota; kingdom Metazoa; phylum Chordata; class Mammalia; order Rodentia; family Cricetidae; genus Cricetulus; species Cricetulus griseus. The sequence goes on from NC_048601.1 coordinate 19,425,288, forward strand.
ATCAGACCTTAGGGTGGAGAGCAGAGCAGAGGAAGGGAGAGGAACTGAGCCATTGGGTTGAAAACTATGGGCATTGCCCACATCCCAGGGCCTAGAATGAGTCTGGCTAAGAACCACCGTTTTGAAAACATCTGCATCACTGTGAGTGCATATACAGATGACCGTGTGTATCTGTGGGTTCTAGATACCCCTAGAGTCAACTGACCATGGACTAAAAATATTTGGGAAAAGAGTGCATCTGTATTAAACATGAACAGATTTTTATTTCTTAATAAACTGTTCCTTAAAAAACAGTATGATATCTATTGATGCAGCCTTTGAGTGGCACTTAAGTGTTAAAAGTAATCAAATGATGAGTCAAAATGTCTGGAAGGATGCATACAGGTCATATGAAGACGTTACAGCATTCTTAGGAGGCACCTCAGCACATAGAGATTTGGAGGTCCATGGAGCTGCTGGAACCAACCCCATGAGGATATCAAGAGAGGCTACACGTTACTTGCTTTCTGCTGAGTAGACATTTTTGACAGGGGCAGTGCTGGGAGGGGAACCAAAGACTTTGTGCTCTAGACCAGCTCCCAGCCCTGCTCATCAGATTTTGATTATTCAAGTCTGTCCCATTCCCCCTGTTTGGTTTGGTTTTGTTGTTTTGTTTTAAGTTGACTGCTTTTGTTTCCATTCTGTCCTTTCTCTCTAACCTATCTTCTATCTCTGGTCTTCCCAGAACTCTTCTACAAACCTGAAATGGGAAAAAAAAAAGAGTTCACATTCTTTAGGAGCCTCCTGCCTGCCCCTGCTCCTGTCAGTCCCCCATCCTGCAGGACATTCATGGGGTTTGGGGGGCTTGTGACATGACATCACCACAATACAGTTCAGGGAACCTACTCCAGGCTTTAGGTTGACGGCATTTCCCACAGGACTGTGGTGGTACTTCTGCCCAGCCTCTGTGTCACCTCCATCACACCTCTGAGCTTTGAGTTCCTATGGTTCATGAGCACTGGTTCTTTGGTTTGGTGAGAAAGGCCCTCAGCCAAGCAAACATTGTGTTAATAAAAGCAGCTACCATATATTATGACTTGAACAAATGAAATCAATTCCACCAGGTCACATTTCCTGGGTCTGCTGCTCTCAAGCACCAGGGTAATAATGTCTTGAATTCCATGTAGGACCAAGCACAGCCAAGTCCATTAATAAAGACATAGCCTTTAACTCCCCCAATGCAAGAGCATTGTGCAAAGTAAAGTATCCCTGGGTGTTAGGGCTGAAATACCTCCTGTAAAAATTGTCCCAAAAGTTTCGGGGTGGGGTGGGGAGGGAGCTACTGCCACACCCATTCGCTTGTCTTTATGCAGAGCTAAGCCACCTGTGTCTTTAACGATCTTCATCCTGTATGTGCTCTCGACATGTGTCCCTATGACACCCGGTCACATGAGGAGGGGGAGGTTTGCATGCCACTGGGATCCTACTGATTAGAGGTATGTGAGCTGATAGAACCTCTTCTGAGTGCAACATGCATTTTTTTCTCAATGGCTGGCCACGGAACACCTTCAGGAGGGGGTACCTGATGACTTTCTGGATTTTAAGGGGAGTGAGAATGTTGGGGTTCACTCATATTATGCTCCAGTCTATATATCCAAGATGGCAAAAGTCCAGGCTGTGAGAAGCTCAGCAACTTTGCCAGAAGTAAGTCCAGCAGCTAGAGAGTAGGACTGGGCAGCAATTGGAGGGCTAGTCCTGGTCTGTCCTGCCAAATGAGCTTCCCCTGCCAGCTGTCTATGCATTATCTGCAGAGCCTAGAGACGGTTCTGCACACAGTTGCAACTGAAGGCCAGAGCCAGAGCCAGAGATTGTGGACACCTTGTGTCTCCATCTGCAAAGAGAAGCTAAAGAACTCCCCAGGATAATGCTTATAGCCACTCTACAGGCCCCCAGATATGTGCTCAGGACAGGGGGCCATCTGTAGAGAGAGACCTTAGATTCTGTAACCCTTCATCTGAAAGAAGGAAGGCCACTTCAAGGTAGTTTTCTTTGCCCTTGCTCACCCACCACATGGTGGCTGCCTTTTCCTCCTCATCAGTCCCCTTCCCCCACCATGAGAAATGCCATTTAGAGGTTACAGCAGCTGATCTACTGAGGGAGGAGGCAGCTCAGGGGGGCTTAAAGGGAAATAGTGTGAATGAAATCACCACCCAGCAGGAGTCTTCCTGGCTCCTGGGATCAATTGGCAATTGTTTTTTTAGACTGTGATAACTGCTGCTGAGGGATGGGGGGATGGGGAGGGGTGTTGAACAGCATCTGGTCCCCAGCCACACACAAAGCATCAGGTGCCCTAGCTGGGGCACTGCTGTCCAACGTTGCTCCAATCTCCAGCCCTGGGGTCTAGGGACACTCTCCCACCAAGAGCTCATGCTTGCAGGCTGCTGGATATGGAAACAGGAGGGTCTTCTCTCAGAGAGGTCCCCACTCTCCCTGGCAACTGCTGTTTAGTGAGCACTCCAAACACCTTTAGAACCCGAGTCTAGGGAATCTCACACTTCAGAGAAATTTGCTACCATGAGAGGGTCTGCACTTTGGGAGCATTTTTTTCTGGTAGCCAAAAATTATGTTCCCAGTGCTCAGCTCCTCTTTACCAGAGATTTCGAGCAGGATGTGGATGCATTTATCCTATGTTTGCAACCCTCTCCCTTGCCATAACTGAATTCTTTTCTACCTGAGGAAAAAAAAATCTGTTAATTATGGTGTCAGATGAGTTTCTGTAATTTGGGCTTCTGGTAGATTTGCCTGCTAAAATTCCTGAGTAGAGCCCCAGACCCAGCTGTACCGGATCTCCTAGCTGAAGGGATTCTGGTGGCTGGTGAAGAGGAGAATTTAGGAGGACTCACTCCACAGAAGGGTGCCTGTTTTTCCAAAGCCTTGGGTGATCACAGGCCACTTCCTGCCTGCTGCTTTCCCAGAGAGCACTACATCGGCATCTGAGATTTCCATCTAGAAAATTCCATCTAGACCCCATCTTCTCCTCCTGCTGCCCTCGGTCCTGGCTTCACACTAGGCAGAACTGCCATGCTTCCTTGTCCTCCATACACCACAGAGCCTGGCAGCACCCACAACTACCTGCACCACTAAAAAAAGATGCTTCATAATCTAAAACAAAACAAAACAAAAACCCAAACCCTGAGCCAGACAGATTGGCAGTCTCCATCCCCCGTGCTGCTGAGTTTCTGACCCATGCATCTAACAGGTTCCCAGCATGATGAGTGCACATGGGTGTCCACAGAACTGTGCTGGAGAGACACTGGTTCTAGCCCACACCATAAGCCAACTTTGAGACACTTGCTCGAAAGGTTCAGAAGCAGAGATGCTCTGACCAGCTTGCTCGAGTTTTTTCCAGACTTTCTTTGTTGGGAGATTTCCCCAGGAACCCAGCATGGGTCCCAGATCTGCTGTTCCCTTGCTAACCCTTCTGTCCCCCTAGGGATGGGAGGAACAGCCCTACACTCTCCCTAGGAACTCCTCAAGTGGATCTGAGGTGTCCTTCCTCTTTAGCCACTGCCCTCCCCTCCTCTTCTTCCTCCTAGTCTTTTTTGGAGTGAACCCAGGGCCTAGTACATACTAGGTAAGCACTCTACCACTTAGCTAGACCCAACTTCCTTATTTCTGTCAAAAGACCTCTGGTTTTTATCAACTTTCTAGAACACTTTTCTAACACATGTTTTGGAATAGGCCAAGTTGCAGGCAGAGAGCCCCGGAAGTGAGTGGGTCAGAGAAAGTAGAGGTTTTGGCAAACACATTTAATGTGTGCCACCAAAGCGCCAGATTTTATCCCTCAGCATTTTCCTTCCCATGGTGATCTATGGTGCCAAGGGAGGGATGGGGGGTCCAACACCTGCTGGGAAGGTATGACAGAGGAGGGTATTTCTATAGACCATGGGATCAGAGACCAGAGGACGTAAAACTCAGGCTAACATCTCTCAAGACACTAATGGGGACAAGAGAGAACATCCTTCTTCAGACCCTCCTGGAGTGTCTCCTGGAGGGGTGTGTCGTGTGGGCAGCACACACAGGCTGAACCACAGGCCTGCCTTTCTGGGCCTTTCCAGGTCAGCCATTCAGACCCAACTGTGAGCCCGGATGACAGCTTTGTGTCACAATGCACATTCTCCCCCTACCCAAGAGCTCTCTGAACTATGGCTTCTTTAAGGGCAAAGGTCCTGGCAGGTGGGGCTGGGAGAACCACAGGCCTGTGCAGATGCTTACACAACCTTTCTTTCTTCCTTCTCAAAAAAAAAAAAAAATTCAGCTCGCAGTGTTGTACGTGTGCTGTTTCAGTGGTGTGAGTTCAGGCTTCCCTCAGCGTGAAGCTTCCCCTCTCCCGAGCAACTCACCGTTGTGTACAGTCTTCCTTTATTGTTCATGGCGATGAAGAGGGTGCTCTTCACACCAAAGAGGCTCACCACACCCCGCTCTACCGTGGAAATCTCCAGCAGGCCTGACAAAGAAACGCAGAGCATGCACTCATATTTATGTAAAGCTAAGAGAGGAAGCTCAGGTCCTTCAGGGGCATCCAGTTGTCCCCTTCTTCTAAAGCTCAGTCTCTCCATCACTTCTGCCCTTGCTCTCTCCAACCTTGTAACATCCCTTTACTACACTAGCCATGTCCTGTTACATCCTATAGCACACTGGGCTCTGTCACATCCTATAACCACTGTCACATCCTATAACACACTCGACTCTGTCACATTGTATAGCACACTGGGCTCTGTCAAATCCTAAAGCACACTCAGCTGTCACATCCTATAGCACACTCGGCTCTGTCACATTCTATAGCACACATGGCTCTGTCACATCCTACAGCCATTCGACTCTGCATGGAAAAGTTTTACATTGGAATTGGGTATCACAAGGAACATTCAGACATCTATTGAAGATTAGCTTTGGATCTAGGCTTTCAGTGAATCTGTCATCTCTGAGTTCACTGACTTGGGTGAAATAGAATGGGGTGGAGACACAGCTCAGTGGTAGAGTATTTGTATGGTAAACTGGGTCCCTGGGTTCAATCCTCAGCAACACACACACACACACACACACACACACACACACACACACACACTCACACACACACACACACACACACACACACACACACCTCACTCAATCAATTTTGATTATCACTGTTTAATGTCTGCTCTATATGCTTCAACTAGTTCACAAACACTGCAGCTCCACAGAGCTAGATGGCTTGTCTGGGACCCTACTTTCCGAACCTTGCCTTGGCTGGAAGACTACGCACGCAGGCACCTGACCCTAGAGGAGCCCAGTGAGAAGGATGTGCCTCCAAGTGTCACTTTTCAGACCACTTTCCCTTCCCTCTCAAAGAGGACAGCTAGATAGAAATGTATGGGTCTAGCTAGGATGGGATATCATAACTTATCTCCCCTACTAGTACAGTTAGAGCTTTTCAGGCTGACTCCAGGGCCAGAGAAGAACCACTAATACTGGAGCAATTCATACACCAGGGATGCAGTTATCTGAGATGATGGCTAACAACACCAAGATGCCTAGGTCTGGCCTCAATGGACCTGTACCCCTATCTGGGCAGGGCAGGGTGGGATCAAGCCATCTAAACCTTGTCCAGCCTGTTCCCTTTAGAATGCAGCCCCACCCACCAGCGCAAGGCTCCTTCATCTTTTGATTCTGCTGGTGCCCAAGCCAGCAAGCACCCCAGCTGTCCACTAGTGACACTCACTGTAGGGGTTCTCCTCGTGTGTTCCACTGATCCGGCCGTCGGGGGGCACCTGGAGGTGGAAGCCAATGCCCACGTTGCAGTAGAGTCTCCGCTGCCGCTTGATGCCCACCAAATAGCCACTTTCCCAATTCACACCCGAAATCTCTCCAGCTAGCCCAGCTCGAGACCTGGACAAGAGGGTGCCCCAGCCTCTGGAGTCCAGTAGCGTGCCGTTGGCGCGGGTGCCCGCAGGTGAGGGCGCCACCATGCCCACTAGGACGCCTAAGAAGACGAGAGCCTGCAGCGTGCCCTGACCATGTCCTACTACCCGGAACATAGTGATGAACAGCCTCTGTCCCAGGGCCATCCACCTTGCCTCTCAGGCACGTGGTCAGAATTAATGGCCCTAAAAATACCGCCCTTCTTGTTTTTCTCCCCTCGGCATGGCGGCAGGGGCTTATTTTTGGAAGGCAGATGAAGGCTGCTGACATGAAACCAAAGACTGCTTCAGGCACTCGGGTTGAGAGCAAAGGGACCCAGGCTGAGCTGCGGCTGGTAGGGACCATGGCTCGGGAAGCTCTCTATCCAGCTTGCAGGGCTCCGTCCCGAGGTGATCCTATTTGATTTGACCTATCATTATAGTTCAGCAACCCGGCCCTCCCCTTCATCACCACCCTGACGTCAGCCGGCCCAGCTCACTTACCCAGGGCTGTAACATTAACCTGCTCCTGGGCCTGGCTG
>NC_048601.1:19434250-19484250 GCF_003668045.3 Cricetulus griseus
TTGGGAACCAGCATGCTGGTCGCTTGCTGGATGGTTCAGAGAATGCTAAGGTTTGCATGTAGAATGGCCTCTGAAGGCCCCTGTGTTGAAGGCTTGGGCCCCAGCCTGTGGTGCTGTTGGAAGATGGAGGAATCTATAAGAGGCAAAGCCCAAGAGGAGAAAGTTAGATCACTGGAGATGTGTCCCTGAAGTGGGTGGGTCTTGGGACGACAGTCTCTTCCCGCCTCCCCTCCCCTACCTGCTTCCCAGATGCCAAAACAACGCCTTCCTCCTTTAAGCTGATCAGTTCAGGCATTTTGTTACAGCAACAGAAAGCTGAGTGATGCAGAAAAGTTGTCTTGGAATTCATTTCTTACAATTAGTGAGGTGTTCATTAGTGAGGGCCGGTCAGAATCCCTGGAGTATTCCTTGGAATACATCCACTTTCAAAATGAAACTAAAGCATAGCAAGGCCCACATGCTGTCTCCCAAATGACATGGGCACCTGCCCCTCCTTGGGTCTACCTCATTTCCCATTCCTTTCTGTGCGGGTGTCATAGCTATAATGACATTTTATAAAGCAATGGGTTAGGGGACCCCTGAATTTAAATTCTAACGGTATGCTTTACTGGCTTGTGGTCCTGGGTAAATTTCGGGCCTTTCTGAGCCTCCTCCTTCTCATCTGAAGGGTGACCAAGTTCCCTTATGTGGTTTTTATAGTGAGTAGGCACGGCACGCACAAAGGGACGTTGCTGAACTGTGTCGCTCGTCGCTCTCGATGGACCATTGTCTGAAACACATCCGAAATCTCTCACCCAATTAAGGAAGGACAAACTAGAAGTGAGAAGGGCCATCTCTCATCTCAGGGGGTGGGGGTGACACATGGGCATCCAGTGCCTAACTGCTGCCCTCCACGGCACATGTAGTGATGGCTGTTGACATATGCAGGAGCGAGCAGGCAGCCCAGATTCCTAAAATATTCTGAAAACCAGTAATAGCTTTGGTGCTGTCCCCTGTTAAATATAAAACTGAAGTAACGCATTCTATTAAAAAGCCCCAGTCTTATTTTTATCGGGTGATGTGATGAGGCCCCATTCTAGATGCACCTCCTGTGCCTGTCTCTATAGTAACCCACTCTGCTCAGATGGCCACATCATTTTCCTTAAGGCTAATTAATCTGACAACTGGTGGGGCGGCTTGGTTTACCAGATTTGCACTTGACCCTTTACTCCAGGCTTAGGGACCCTTTGGATAAGAAGTGATAAAGAAAAGAGTAACAGGTGGAGGAGGCCTCTCCGGACCCTTCTTTCACATAGTTGCTCTCAGTAGCCTTTGGGGGCTGTCAATCACTCTTGCTTGATGAGCCAAGACTTAGTGGAAGTGAGTGGGAAAAAGCCCATGCATATCTTCTTCCATGCGTTGGGGTAGTAGGAACTATGGGTGGCTTAGATTAGGGGCTAGGCTACACCAGCCTGTCATATCAGCTGCTCAGGGGAGCTACCTCTGCATAGCATGCTGGCTGCCCTCAAGGCTCTGGTTTATTACGTAATATGATTCAACAGCCCCACACACCAGGAGTGGCCAACAGGAGAGAACACAAGCTGCTCCTAAGAGTCATGCATGGTGACTGCCTTTGTTTCCTCGGCTTATTTTACTTTTCACAGTGGGCTCTGAAAAAACAGCATTGCCCTTTCCAAATGACCGCTTGGAAAATTCGGAAAACTGGCAGGTGAAAAACAAAGTGGTGGTTTCTGCTTACTGCAGGCAGTTTGTGCTTCCTGCAGCCATACGCTCTGTCTTGGACTCTGGGTTGGCTCTGCTTTGACTCAGAGCCTTGAGGACTCCCCTTTGCTTCGCCCCCCCCGCCCCCCGCTGCTCAGAAAGGTGCACAGCACCTGCTGTAGGTTGCTCACAGGCTTCCTAGCACAGGGTGGCATATGTAGAGAAGTGAGGGTTGAGGCAGGACCCCGTTTTAGACATGAATAAAGATGGGCACTTAGGGCTCATGAAACTTGTGACAAGAGATGTATCTGTTGTCCCGTGGCTGTTCTATGCAGAACCTGTGCTTTTCAGTGTCCTGGCAGAGCTCCTTCAGCCCCAGGCCTCCCCCATGTAAGTGGAAGCCAGTTCACAGTCTTTACCCAAAACCCCTGATTGCTATTACCAATTCATGTGAAATCTCACCCATCGCAGATCACTCCCAAGGGATTACTGGAGATGCTAAGCATGCCACACGTGTGACCTGAGCACATGACTGTTCTTTCTTAGGGCCATCATGGGACATCTGTTTGGACCACACATCCAGGAATGACTCCAGCTCTACTCTTTTTTTTTTTTTTTTTTTTTTTTTTTTTTTTGGTTTTTCGAGACAGGGTTTCTCTGTGTAGTTTTGGAGCCTATCCTGGCACTCGCTCTGGAGACCAGGCTGGCCTCGAACTCACAGAGATCCACCTGCCTCTGCCTCCCAAGTGCTGGCATTAAAGGCATGTGCCACCAACACCACCAGCTCTACTCTTAAAGCCATCATGACACTGTGTACGCCTCATGTCTCCTTTCTAGGCAAGTGAGAGCAAACGGGCTTTTGAATTTGATTTTCTGACTTCCTCTTCAGCATAGGGCTAAGTAAGTCTCTTGACTGGCCAGACTCATCGGGGTGGGCTCCCTTTCCCTTTAAGATGGCTTCTTTCTCGACAGGTTCCTAAATCCCTAGACACAGGACCTCTGCTGGGAATAGTCTATCGCTATCCTGATGTGTCAGAATATTGATGGATAGTCAACTGGAAACTCTGCTCTACTCCTGATTTCCTGAACTTGGGGATGCACCAAGGAAGACCAGTTGGGTGTTCCACTTTGTGGTGTCACTGACCACATTGTTTCCTCTGCTCCACCTTGGAAATCATCTGCTTGGGGGTTTGCATACTGTGGGATGCATTCCTTCAACCTGAGTTTCCATCTGGTTATGTCTCTCAAGGTGATTGACATCCAGCCTCCAAGCTCACTGATCTGATCTCTGCTGTCTCATTTTTCTCTTTCCTCTCTCAGTGTCCCTTTCTCCTCACTATGCCCCAGCTATCTACGTCAATGCAAAGGGTCCTCTGGTGTTGCTGAAGGAGTGTGTAGGGTTAGATGGCTGCCATGGCTGCACTCCTCCGCTGATTCTGCAAAGGGGCAGAGGACTCAGATAACCTTCTGGAACTCCACAACATAAGGAACCTTGGCTCTGCTCAGAGTTTGCAATTTCTCGGGTTTGTCTTCCGTGGTCATCATCATCTAATAATACCTTGTGCGTGCTGAGGCGGGCATGCCCCCTGCCAGCCACCACGAGAGTTATGTAAAGACTCCGTTGCTTAGTGGCAGGCTCCTCAGTGTGGCATAGGAGGCTCTCATGCTCTTATATCCCCTGTCCTCTCAAGCTCCATCCCTCACTCCCCTTCTCTGGGAACTTTTCCTGCTATTCTCAGGCACACTTTGCACTGTTCCTGTCTCATGGTTCTGCTCAAACTACCTTCTTTTTGCTCATGGATGGGGGTCCCATCCTGAAAGACTTCACAAACATCGCCTTCAGAAGTGATCCTTGTCATTCTCCCACTTGTCTCCAGCCACTCTGGGTTCTGTCCCCCTTGCCCTCATTTCCATCCCACAAGTGATTTGTGTACACCTCTGCATCGTCCTTACCTGATTGGCAGTAATCAAATGAAGTATTTGATTTGATGATGAATTCCATCAGGCAGCCAGGGTATGCTCATTTGTGGATGTGTAGGACTGTGACATCCCTGGCACAAAATACAGCTCAGGAGCCATTTGTATAACTATTGGATGGAAGACTTGACTCCATGGATTTCTGTGGATCAGTGACATCAAATATGGGAAAATCCCTCTACAGAGGGGAGATGGGAATTTTGGTGCTGGTGGGACACTTCATTTGCAAAGCACACTTTCCATAACAGTTATTTTCATTTTGTCATTAAAGATAACACTAGGGATGAGATGAGTCAAGATAATCAAGACTTCAGTGGATGGTGATTGATATAGAGATCCACAAGAGGTCAACATTCAGAGAATATGAGACAGTGGAGTGCTCGGCTCTAATTGGACGTCTGTACCACAGCCTGTCTCCCACAAGGCTCATTGGTCATCACAGATAAGGGGCTAAAAAGTTGTAAGAGTCAGAGGACTTGTGGACTTGTGTAGTGAAACAGGGTTTGCTGGGCGTGACAGGGTCATTGCACACGTCAGTCACAGCAGCTGTCACTGCAGGCATATGGCTTGCACAAGAGCTGGCCAACCACAATTCTGGCATGGATGGAGGGTGGCCTCATGAAGTCCGGCCCCTAGCTGAGGAGCTATCAGCAAATCCTGGCTTCTAGGAGTGGAAGAGCAAGTTTTCTTTAGAGATGTGGCCCCTGAGAGGCTTCTTCACGCTTCAATAGGTAGCCACACAGGGCAGTGCTAAGCAGGCTCAGTGGGTTTGTGAGGGGAATCAAGAGAGTGAGAGCATGAAATTGGGAGGAAAAGGTAGTAGGGTGGATAGGTTGGAGGAGAGACTTACCCTAAGCCTCAATGATAAACCAGTTCCTATAGAAAGATAGAAGGAAAGAGAGAATCATGGCCTTCACTTGTGACCCCATGGAGAACTCCACCAGGCGCTAGTCAATAATCCCAATCTGGGGATCACATAGATGGCTCTGGTTAAACTAAATAGGTCACACAACAAAACAGAAGGCATGAGTCTGAGAAAAATGAACGGTGGACGTTCTCAAAATACATATATGCATTATGAAATTCTCAATACAGTTCTCTGCAGAGGGGTGATTGGAATGTTGGTGTTGGTGGAACATATTAATTTGAAAACACTCACCTTCAATAATAGTATTACTTGTGTTTTGTCATCAAAAATAGGTACACAAGGATTGAGAAGAGTAGGGATAATGGAGAATAGAGATAGGAAGAGATGGACATCGGAAATCACAAAGTGGGTGACAGAACCACTGACCATGCACAGGGTGACTCAGCAAAGGCAAGGGACACAGAGTTCCAGGCACTCCACTCCCCAGCAGAATCCTTATTCCAAAAGTAAATCAGTCAGCCTCTGTGCAAAGGTGCAATGAAGGGAGCCCCCAGCTTAGAGAGCTGTGGCTAGCAGAATCACAAGAGAAAGCCTATTGTTTGAAAGTGAGTTAACCAGAGAACTTGAGCAAGGGAAAGTCATAAGCCAGGGACCTAGAAGTCAACCCACCATGGCCCCAGGGTGACAGCCAGACAGAGGAAGCCCTTATTGTGAACAGGAGGGGTAGCAGCTGGCAGGCTAACATGTGCAGGCATCACGAGGCTCAACCCAGACAGGGAAGTATACAGAAGAAGACAGACCTTCCCTCAGAGGCTAAGTGCTCCATTAGAGAATAAATTTGGAATCTGATAGCCTTGAACTTATCTGGTCCACAGGCAAACAAACCTCCAGAGCCACTTCTCTTCCACAAGGTGTGCTGAGAACTCTAAACCCTCAGCAGACTTCTGGACACGCCATGTCACCAATGCTCAGTGGGTTGTGAGAGCACAGAGATAGTCCTATCTGCCCAGGTCTCAGTACTGTGGCTGTCTCATTGACTCCCAACATATTTGGGAGACAATCCTCCAGCCCAAATACAACATTGGCCTCCTCAAGATGCACATCCTGGGAAATCTCATGAGGGTGAGAAACCCTGCCCAGCTAATAGACTACAAAGCGTGCCAGCAAAGGCTCCTGGTGCACAGAGAGAGCAGAGGCGTTACTGAGGACATTTGATGCTTGTCCAATACAGGTTCAGCTGTGGCAGAAGATGTGGGGAAAGACAGAATCCTACAGGTTTAACTGACATCCCATCTATCTGGTAGGTTTCAATTTCAGAGGACTCAGAAAAAAGTCATTCAAACATCTCATCTTTTAACCCCTCTCTTTTTCTCTCTCTGCTATACTGCTAATAGTACTTGATTTTTCTTTTTCTTTCTTTGTTTTTTTTTAGAAAAGCTTTTAGGGTTAGGAAGAAGGCCTGATGGATAAAGGCCTCGGATCTGACTTCAAACCCCCAGCTTCCATGCAAAACAACAAACAAATAACCAACCCACCAGGTTGGGCAGTATACAGCTATAATCCCAGTTCTGGGAAGATGGGCAGATACAGGCAGATCCTGGAGGTTTGCTAGCCAGAAAGTCCAACCAAAATGATGAGCACGGGCTCAGTGAGAGACCCTCTCTCAAAATGCAAGGTGGAAAACAAGGAAGAAAAACTCCTGACGCCCTTTGGCATGAGCACATATGGTGTGTGCACCCACATACACCACACATGTATACAAACACAGACACAGGTTTTTCTAAAAAAATATTATTTATATTCAATTATTTTTGTTGAATCAACAGTTGTCATCACTGGGTTTGGTGGTTTGAATCAGAATGACCCCCATAGGCTCATAGATTTGAATACTTGGTCACAAGGGAATGGCACTATTTGAAAGATTAGGAGGTGTGGCCTTATTGGAGGAAGAGTGTCACTGGAGGTGGGCTTTGATATTTCAGAAGCCCAAGCCAGGCCCAGTGGTTCTCTCTCTTCCTGCTGCCTGTAAATCTGCCAGATGTAGAAATCTGAGTTACCATGTCTGCCTGTGTGCCCCCATGCTCCCCACCTTGATGATAATGGGCTAAACCTCAGAAACTGCAAGCAGGCCCCCAATTAAATGCTTTCCTTTCTAAGAGTTTCTGTGGTTCTAGTGCCTTTTCACAGTAATACAACACTGACTAAGACACCGGGAATACATTTTTCTTTAATAAAAAAAATGTCTTGCTCTTCCCTCTTATTTTTTTATGGCATTTTCCATTTCTATTTTTCTTTCTTAAGCTAATTCTTTAATAATTCATAAACATATAATACATTATGATTATTCTCTTCCAACTTTCTTTAATCTCCCTGTTATGAGTATCAACAAATTTTCCTCCTAACCTGTCCCTTTCTCAGACTCATGACTTCTGTTTTGTTGTGTGACCCATTTAGTTTAACCAGAGACATTTATGTGATCCCGAGATTGGGATTATTGACTAGAGCCTGTGGAGTTCTCCATGGGGTCACAAATGAAGGCTATGATTCTCTCTTTCCTTGTGTCTTTCTATAGGAACTGGTTTATCATTGAGGCTTAGGGTGAGTCCCTCCTCCAACCTTGTCTGACTGTTGATGGGCCCATTCTTGTTCAGATCCAGAGTAGGCATCCACAATTGCTGTGAGTTTCTGATTGCAATGACTGTGTGTTCCCCAGAAGATGGTATTTCAGAGAGTCATTCTATCTATCTTCACACTGTACTGTTACATACTTTTTCACAGCGTTCCCTGAGCTTTGGATAGGATAGTACAAAGATCTTGCTCAGGGCTAGTACTCAACTGTCACTTATTCTCAGTAGTTTGTACAGCCACAAGTCTCTGCAATTATCATAGTTCACTGTAAAGAGGCCTTTATGACTAAGGTTGAGAGTTGTAATTTTCTATGGGCTTAAGTATATATATATATATATGATTTAACACCAAGTCAATTCATTGAAACAATAGAATGAAGGTACCTTATAGATCTTGTGACTTTCCTAACTATGTGCTTTTAAATGGGTTTACAAACAAAATAGATTCCCTTCTGTGAAGTAGGCCTCAAATCCAATCAGAGAGTGTTTGGTTAACCCCTAAAAATTGGTGCCACTATTAAACAGGGAGGTACATCTTGCCTGGCAGGTTGGCATCTGTCAGAACACAGTCAAAAATATGACCCATGATGAAAAATGCCTTGGAGAACTATGATAGAGGCTCCAGGAAAAAAAGGCAGAAGGCCTTTTACCTCAGGTACATTTTGTTCTCTGAATTGTTCTTGGATATGAATTTGTGCCTCCCTTACAAAGATTTACATTCAATTTACAAGACATGCTTATTCCTGTTGGATTTCAGAACATAGCTATAGGAGCCAGTCTGATGAAAGGATATGCTGAGTGTTGTCTTAACTCTACCCTGAATCTGTATATAGCCTTCTGCCTTGCATTCATGCTTTCCCAGATACAATTTATAGTACATGCCAAACAATTGCGTTGCAGTTGGTCTGTCCTGAGAAAGTTCTGGGAAAGGGCTTCTCTGTTAATATTTGGTATGTGTGTACTGATGTTTATTTACATGTTTTTCTGAACTCAAAAACCTTCCTTAGATCATTGCTTTCTTTGTTTCATGTATAAAGTGGAGCTGAAGTGAGGTTTTCTACAGCATTAGACTGTAGTCTTCCCCATTCTTCCAGGTCCTCAGATCACAGGTCTAGCAGACAAGATCTGCTTAGGTTGGCTGAAAAGTCAACAGTATCCATACTTCATAGGGTTCACAGCTGAGAAATACTATTGATGCCATTTTTCCAGCAGCAGCATACATAGCACCTTCAGACATGATGAAGACCAGATTATCTGGCATAGAAGACAGCTCAAACTCAGTTAGTTCTAGCTTGATTCCTAAGTGTCATGCAACCAAGGTGTCTTCAACAATTGGGTCCTATTTTCTAGTTCTAGTGAGCACCAAGAAGGAACAGTAAGAGTCTGTACTCACAAGGAATTATCCCATACCTGGCTTTAAGGTTGAGCTTTTCAGCCATATGTAGTTTTCTGGTTTTATTCTGATAAAAGAACACCCTAGCCAAAAGCCACCTGGGGAGGAAAATGTAAAGGCTTACACTTACAGGTCACAATCTATTATCAAAGGAAGTCATGGCAGAAACTTAAGACAGGAATGCAGAGGCAGGAACCATGGAGGAACACTGCTTGCTTCCTTATGCTTAGCTACCTTTCTTGCACAGCTCAGGCAAAAGGAATGGTGTGCAAGGAATGGTGCATCTGCACAAAGAATGGTACCATCCACCAAGGTCTGAGTTCTCCTGAAACAGTGTAGGCAATCAAGGCAACCCCTCACAGACATGTCCATAGACCAAATTGATAGCAAAAATTACCCAATTGAGATTCATTTTATTCTAGACTGGATCAAATTGGCAGTTAATGCTAACTAGAGCATGGGGCATTCGATTTCCAACCCCTTTTCAAGGTGTGGGTGTGGTTACACGATTGTGGTTTTCCAATTGTCTTTTTCATACCTCTGTCTGTTTGGTTGGCCCTCCCCAAGTCCCCTGTATTCTTTATTCCCCCACCTGCTTAAGCTTTTCCACACCCACTATTCCTCTGTGTACTTTCATACCCTCCCTCGATACCCTCTGAATCCTTTCCACCCCCAGTGACCTCTTTCTAGGTTTCTGGCATCTCTACAAACTCTAATTTGAAAACACAATATTAGAGATTCAGAATGAGGATCTACATATGAAGGAGAACATATGGCATTTGATTTTTGTGCCTGGGTGACCTCAATACATACATACATACACACACACACACACACACACACACACACACACACACACACACACACACACACACATTTCATAGTTTCATTTTTTTCTTACAGTTGAATGAAATTCCATTGTGTATTGTTACAATATTTTTATGAACTGTCATCATTTGATGGACATTTAAGTTTATTTCCTATGGGAATAGAATAGCAATAAACATGGATGGACAAGACTCTTGTTTGTAGGATGTAAAGTTCTTTGGGTTTATGCCCAGGAATGGACTAACTGGCTTTTAAAAATTGCTTATTAGGCATTTGTATTTCTCCTTTTGTGAATACTGAATTTTTCAGTGTGGAGGTTAGGTTTGTTGTTGTTTCTTTAATGACCTTGATTGCTTAATGCATCTGTTTAAATTACTCATGTCATGTTGGTTTAACTTGGGTAGTTCAGATGTATATAGAAACTCATTCATTTACTTTAGGCTTTCCAACTTGTGTTTTAAAAAATACCCGTATGATTTTTGAGATTTCTTTGATGTATGTTGTGATGTATCATCTCTCTCTTTTTTTTAGATAATTTGGCTAAGGATTTGTAGGTTTTATTTATCTTTTCAAAAAAAAAAACTACCTCTTTCATTGATGCCTTGAATTTTTAAGTGTTGCTTCCATTTCAATCATTTCTGCTCTGGTTTTGATTATTTCTTCCTGTCAACTGCTTTCGGGTTTGGTTTTCCAAACTCTTGAATTACAATAATAAATTATTTACTTGAGCTCTTTCTGACTTTATTTTATATGTATGAGTGTTTTCCCTGTATATAGTGCACTGCATTGCACAGTACCCATGGGGTCTAAGAGAGTCATCAGATACCCTAGAACTGGAGTTACAGATGTTTGTGAGCCACGATGTGGTTTCTGGGAACCGAACCCAGGTTCTCTGTAAGAACAGCAAGTGCTCTTGACCTCTGAACCATCTCTTTAGTTTTCTTTTTTATGTAGTCACTTATATACTTCCCTGTTAGGACTTGCTTTCATTGTATCTCAGAGGTTTTGCTATGTTATGTTCTTGTTTTCATTTCATTCTAAGCCTTTTTTCATTTCCTTCATGATTTTTCAAAGACCTATTAATCATTCAAGACTATGTTATTTAATCTCCATGAGTTTCTGTATTTTCTGGAATTTCAAAGAAGAGCTAATACCAATACTCTTCAAATTGTTCTGCACAATAGAAACAAAAGGGATATTGTCAAATTCTTTCTATGATGTCACAGGTACCCTCATACCCAAGCCAAACAATGATGCAACAAAGAAAGAGAATTACAGACCAATCTCCCTCATAAACATTGATGCAAAAATGCTCAATAAAATACTGGCAAACCAAATCCAAGAACACATCAAAAAAAATCACCCACCATTATCAAGTAGATTTCATCCCAGAGATGCAGGGATGGTTCAATATAATCCACCATATAAACAAACTGAAAGAAAAACAAAAAACACATGATTGTCTCATTAGATGCTGAAAAAAACCTTTGACAAAATCCAACACACCTTCAAGATAAAGGTTTTAGAGCGAACAGGGCTCCAAGGAACATATCTAAATATAATAAAGGCTATAGACAGCCAACATCAAATTAAATGGAGAGAAACACAAAGCGATTCCACTAAAATCAGGGACAAGACAAGGTTGTCCACTCTCTCCATATATATTCAATACAGTACTCAAGGTTCTAGCTAGAGCTATAGGGCAACCAAAGGAGATCACGAGGATACAAATAGGAAAGGAAGAAGCAAAACTTTTGTGATTTGCTGATGGTATGATAGTATACATAAGTGACCCCAAAAATTCCACCAGGGAACTCCTATAGCTGATAAACACCTTCAGTAATGTGGCTGGATAAATATTAATTTAAAAAATCAGTAGCTCTCCTATATAAAATGATAAATGGGCAGAGAAATAAATCAGGAACAACTAACCTCCTTTACAATAGCCACAAATAATATAAAACATCTTGGGGTAACTCTAACCAAACAAATGAAAGACCTATATGACAAGAATTTTAAATCTCTGAAGAAATAAATTAGGGAAGAGATCAGAAAATAGAAAGATCTCCCATGTTCATGAATCAGTAAGATTAACATAGTAAAAATGGCAATCTTACCAAAAGCAATCTATAGGTTCAATGCAATTCCCATCAAAATCCTAATACAATTCTTCACAGACCTCGAAAGAACAATACTCAGCTTCATATGAAAAAACAAAAACGCAGGATAGCCAAAACAATCCTGTACAATAAAGGAACCTCTGGAGGTATCACCATCCCTGACTTCAAGCTCTACTATAGAGTTATAGCAATAAAAACAGTTTGGTATTAGCATAAAAGCAGATATGGATCAATGGTATCGAATCAAAGACCCTGCTATAAGTCCACACACCTAGGAACATCTGATTTTTGAAAAAGAAGCCAAAAATACACAATGAAAAAAAGAATCTTCAACAAATGGTGCCGGCATAAGTGGATGGTGGCATGTAGAAGACTACAAATAGATCCATATCTACCACCCTGCACCAAACTCAAGTCTAAGAGGATCAAAGAGCTCAACATAAATCCAGGGACACTGAATCTGTTAGAAGAGAAAGTGGGCAGTAACCTTGAACACATTTGTTCAGGAGACAACTTCCTGAATGTAACACCAGTAGCACAGACACTGAGATCAACAACTAATCAACGGGACCTCCTGAAACTGAGAAGCTTCTATAAGGCAAAGGACACTGTCAGCAAGACAAAACAGCTCCCGACAGAATGGGAAAAGATCTTTACCAACCACAGGACTGACATACAAAATATCTAAAGAACTCAAGAAACTAGACATCAAAATACTAAATAATCCCATTTAAAGTGGGATACAGAGCTAAACAGAGAATTCTCAACAGAAGAATTTCTTTAAATGTTCTTAAATAATACTTCTTTAGGTGTTTGACATCCTTAGGTATCAGGGAAACGCAAATCAAAAAGACTCTGAGATACCATCTTACACCTGTCAGGATGACTAAGACCAAAAATGCTAATGACAACCTAAGCTGGAAAGGATGTTGAGTAAGGGGAATCACTCTCCACTGTTGGTGTGAGCGCAAACTTGTACAGCCACTTTGGAAATCAGTATGGCAGTTTCTCAGAAAATTGGGAACCAATCTACCTCAAGACCCAGCAATACTACTCTTGGGAATATACCCAAAGGATACTCAACCATACCACAAGGACACTTGCTCAACTCTGTTCATGCAGCATTATTCATAATAGCAAGAACCCGTGAACAACTCAGATGCCCCTCAACTAAGAATGAAAAAGAAAATGTGGTACATCTACACAATGGAAAAAACAATGACTTCATGAAATTTTCAGACAAATGGGTGGAACTAGAAAAACCCATCTTGAGTGAGGTAACTCAGACCCAGAAAGACAAACACAGTATGTGTTCACTCATAAGTGGATTTTTCATGTAAAGCAAAGGATAACCAAGCTGCAATTCTCAACCCCAGAGAAGCTTGGTAACAAGAAGGATCCCAAGTGGGACATATGGATCTACCTGGGAAGAGGAAATAGATGAGATGTCCTGAATAAACTGGGAGCAGGAGGATAGAGGGGAGGGAGTGGGGGAGGAGAACAGGAGGGATCAGGATAGTTGAGTTGGGGGCAGGACGGAGGAGGAGAGTAATGAAGGAGATATCTTGATAGAGGGGGCCATTATGGGGTTAGCGAGAAACCAGGGGCCAGGGAAACTCCCAGGAACCCACAAGGATGACCCCAGATAAGACTCTTAGCAACAGTGAAGATGGTGCCTGAACTGGCCTTCCCCAGTAATCAGAATGGTGACTACCCTAATTGTCATCACAGAGCCTTCATCCAGTAACTGATGGAAGCAGATGCAGAGATTCAGTTAAGCAGTGGGCTGAGCTCTGGGAGTCCAGTTGAAGAGAGGGAAGAGGGGATTCTATGAGCAAGAGGGGGGCAAGAACATGATGGGGAAATGCAGAGAGACAGCTGACCTTAGCTTATGGGAGCTCATGGCCACTGGGCTGACAGCTAGGGAGCCTGCATGAGACCTACCTAGGCCCTCTACATGTGGTGACAGTTGTATAGCTTGGTCTTTTGTGGGTCCCTTAGCGGTGGGACCAGGACCTGTCCCTGATGCATCAGCTGGCTCTTTGAAACCTATTCCCTATGTTGGGATGTCTTGCCCAGCCTTGATGCAAGGGGAGGAGCTTGGTTCTGTCCCAACTTGGTATGCCATGCTTCGGTAACTCTCATGGGAGGCCTTACCCTTTCTGAATGGAGATGGAGAACGAGTGGATGATGGGAGTAGAAGGCAGGTGGTCGGAGGAGTGGGGAAGGGGAAACTGTGGTTGGTATGTAAAATAAACAAACAAGCAGGTGAATGAAATTGTCATCTTCTTTGAATGATCTAATGTTCTGCTTCGTCTTCCAGTTTTGATATTCTGTTCTCTACATGATATATTCTGCTGAGTTTTCCACTGGGTGTTTTTAGTAGATTTACTGGCTTTTTTATTTAAGTTTGGATTTTCTTTAATATTTTTGTCTCTACTGAATTCATTGTCTTTAGCACATCATCCAGCTGTTTTCTTGATTTTCAATCAGTTTATTTGTGTCTATTTTAATTCACTCAGGAGCTTGTTTATGACTTCTTTGAAATCCTTGAACTCTTTAATCATGCATATAATTGTGTTTTTTTTTAAATTCTGTCACTTGATTTTTGCCTAAATTGTTGTTATTTGGTTCTGTTACTATCTGGTACCGTAGACTTCAAACTAACATTAGCCAGATGAGATCAAAGAGGCCACCATCAAAGGAGCTCCATGGTGGTGTGGATTTGGATGGGAGGGGAAGTGGAGAGGATCTGAGAAGAGATGAAAGAGGGGAAACCATAATCTGAATATATTGTATGAAAAATATATTTTCAATAAAATAAAAATAGAAAAGAAGAATATTCTGAACAGCAATACTTAAGAGAAAAAGAGGCCACCACATATTGATGTAAGAAATACTCCATTGAGAATATATAACAAGTGTGTGGTGTATGTGTATGTGAATTAGAATAAACACTACTTGATACAAAAGGACAGATACGCCATTGTACAATGATAACAGGTGGCTTCAGTACTACACTGTTATCAATTGATAGGTCAACTAGACTAAAGGTCAACTCAACAAAGACACATTGGAGTTAAAATCGACACAGAGCAAATGGACTTAACACGTATCTCTAGAATATTCTCTTCAATAGCTACATAATACATATTCTTCTTAGTGGGCCATGGAATTTTTTTCTAAGATAGATTATATTGTAGGTCATAAAGCAAATTTTAAAAAATAAAAATAACTAAAATAACTTCTTGTATCTCATCAGATCATACAGAGTTAACTCTGAGACAAGGATTGGGGAGATATTTCTCTCAGTACAGTGCTTGCTGAATAAACATGTGGTTCTGAGTTTGACCCATGCAAAACCTCTGTGCAGCAGCACAGCCCCTATTCCCTAGAGCCAGGGAAGTGGGGAGAGGAGGGCCTCTGGGAACACTCTTGTTCAATTAGTGAGAGACCCTGCCTCAAAAATAAGGTGAGGAAAAATAAAAGGGGGCTGGTGGCACACACCTTTGATCCCAGCATGGGGGAGGCAGAGGCAGGCAGATCTCTGAATTTGAGGCCAACCTGATCCAACAGCCAAAGTTACACAGAGAAACTCTGTCTGAAAATTTTAAAAAATAGGATGGAGACTGATAAAGATACCAGTATAGACATCAGCCTCTAGTCTCTATGTACACACACACAGAAAAATTTACACATGCCTACACTATATACAGAGAAAAGCAAACCAGGTTAAAAACTATAAAGCAATAATAAGAGAAATCACAGAAACTCTACAGGTACTTTGAAGGATAAAAGGATAAAATGAGGAGGAAAATGAAAGCACTTAGGAGATCCTTCAGGACACAAGGAAGGTGGTTGTGAGAGGGACCCTTGGAGCTCTGAGTACTTACAGTGAAAATCAGAAGGACTTCAGATAAATAAGTTAAGAGTACGTCTTAGGGTCTTAGCAAAGCAAGAACAAGCCAACACCAAGGCACCAGACAAGAAGCAATTATAAAGGTCAGTGAAGAAGTTCATAAAAAGGAGACTAAAGCCACAAAATCAACCAAACAGTTCTTTGAAAAGTAAACAAGATCAACAGTGTTTACCCAGATAACCAAATGAAAACGTGAGGAGACCCAGATTTATAAATTACAAATGAAAAGGTTGGCATCACAGCAGATGCAGTGAGATCACCGTGAGATCCAGAAATTGTTAAGAAAAACTATCTTCCATGTCCTGGAAAGTCCAGAAGAAAAGGATAAATTCATACACATATTACCTATCAAAATTAAACCAAGAGGGTGTAAGCAATGTAAACAGATCCGTAAGAAGCAACCAATAGTAACAAAAAGCTTTCTAACAAAAAACACCCTGATTGGACAGATTCACTTTGAAATCCTATCAGACTTATTTTTTCTGTCTTAATATTTTGAGATGGGGCTCACTATATAGCTTGAGATAGCCTGGAACTTGCTATACAGACCAGAGAGCTCAAACTCACAGAGCTCCTCCTGCCTCTGCCCCAAGAGTGCTGGGATTAAAGACATTCACCAATATACCTGACTTCTAACAGTCTTTAAAGAAGTGGTAAACACCACTTTAGTTTCATTAAATAGAAAGAATATTGCTAAACTCACTTTATGAACCAAGGATTTCCCTGATACCAAAGTCAGATACAGACACGACAAAAATGGACCGGTACTTTTTATGAATATAGATGTAAAGATTCTTAATAAAAAAAAAATCAGATTCATGCTGGATGTGGCATGCATGCCTAAATCCCAGCATTTGGAAGGCAGAGGTAGGAGGATCTCTGTCCTTCAGAGGCCTGTTTGGTCTACATAGAAAGTCCCAGGCCAGTCAGGGCTGCAAGTGAAACCCTGTCTCAAAAGAAAAAAAAATCAACAATGCAAAAACCAAATTTAAGTACAAACAAGGCAATGCTAACTCCACTCTCCATTGCTCTGTAATACTACCTTAGATATCATAGCCAGTTACAGTGAGGCCAAAGGAAATAAATACAAATAGATGAGGAAGGAAAAGCAAACCTGCTGTTTGTAAGTGGTGGAAAAATCCAAAAGAATAAAAAAAAAATTCTTGACTTTAACAAATAAGTATAACAACAATGAAAGATGCAGGTTAGTGAACAAAAGTTTTCTGTTATTATTATTACTAATACAATTGTATATATGTATGTATGAATGGTGTGTGTGTGTGTGTGTGTGTGTGTGTGTGTGTGTGTGTGTGTGTGTATTGGGCAAGTGGCAGTCATGGGACACATGTAAAGATCAGAAGATAACTTACAGAGTTCTCTCTTTTCACCTCCATGCGGGTTCCAGATGGAATCCTGACCATCAGGTTTCACCAGAAGCACTTTTACCCACTGAGACATTTCACTGGCCCTTCGTCACTTTTCTATATGCTGCCAATGAGCAAGTGGAATTTACACTATCATTTATATAATCACCCTTCCACGTGAAATACTTACATACAAATAAGACAACACATGAGGGAAAGGAAAAACTCCAATAAAATATATCAGAGAAGAACCGAACAGAGGTTCTTCACGTTCATCTATGAATCGATACCACATATCTTGATGTACATTTTCCTCAAGTTGATCCATAAACTCACTTCATTCTTTGTGCAAATTCTATCAAGTTGTGTTCTTTCCGGGTATCAACAAACTTAGTATACACTTTTAACGTACATGCAAAAGATAAAAAAAAAAAAAATAGCCAACCAAACATTTAAGAGCAAAGGTGGTAGATTGCTACTGTCCTTCAAAGGCCAACTGGAAAGCTTCAGCCACTGGGACTGGTCTTGGTGGAAGAATACGCAGATAGCTAGGGGGAAGAGAACAGAGCCCAAAGTGGACGCAGTCAATGTAGATATCTGCTTTGGACAGAGAGACAAAGTCAATGCAATGGAGAAATGTTTCCAACAAATAGTGCTGGGTTATTTTAACATTCATGTGGGGGGAAACTGAGTCTAGGGAGACTTTACAATCTTCACAAAAAAAATTCATTCAAATGGTTCACAGATCTAAATGTAAAATGAAAAACCATAAAACTCCTAGAACAAATTATAGGAGAAAACTTGAGAGGTTTGGGGTGTTGACTTTTAAAATATGACACAAAATAAATACTTCAGGGAAGAAGTTGGACTTCGTTAATTTAAAATCTTCTATTTTTGTAAAAGACAATATAAAGGAAATGAGAAGACACAACACAGACCAGCAGAAGCTATTTGTAAAAGATACATCTAACAAAGGACAGTTATACAAAATAGAACTTACTTAATAAAACAATGGACAACTTAGGCCAGGCGTTGGTGGCGCATGCCTTTAATCCCAGCACTCGGGAGGCAGAGGCAGGCGGAACTCTGTGAGTTCGAGGCCAGCCTGGTCTCCAGAGCGAGTGCCAGGATAGGCTCCAAAGTTACACAGAGAAACCTGTCTCGAAAAACCAAAAAAAAAAAAAAAAAAAACCCAAAAAGATAATGGATAACTTAACTAAAAAATGAAAACCACAGACCTTAAAAGATACCACAGAAGGTATGTGTGTATGCATGTGTGTGCATACACCATATATGTGCTCATATAGGTGTGTATATACATAGATATGGTATATATGTGTGTCTGGCACTTGTGTGTGCACCATGTATGTAGCATATATACATAAACATACAGTATACACACATATATCATATATATGTATGTCGGGGTGTATATTGGGAAGTGTCTGTGTGTATGCATGTGCCTGTGTATGCCAACTTATCAATGAAAACGTGCTTGACATCATATGTCACCATGGAATGACAATGTAAATGACAGCAATGTGTCACTGCCTTAAACAATGGAATCCCACAGAACTGGTAACAGTGAACACTGGTGAGTCTGTTGAGGCACAAGGATGTAGTGAGATTTTCACCCACCCACACCAGTAGCACTGACCATGCCCATTTGGATGGGGTCACAGGTGCAGGGGTGATGGAGAGTGAGTTTTAGGTCTGGGGTCAAGGCAGGTGCCTCTTTCTTGCATCCCGTTGGGTCACAGGGAGCAGCCTGTGTGGATCCTGAGAGCAGGAACCTCCGGCATCCATCTGCTTCTTGTGTAAGTGGCTTCTCCCCGAAATAAATTATATTTAACCTATATTTGAGCCTAGTCGCATTATCTGTGCCTCTGCACAAGGATGCTTGTCATTGCTGGTAGGAACACATATAATCTGGCAATGAACCTAACTGAATTGAAAACATGTTCATACAAAACCTCAGTGTGTGGACTATTACTGTACCTTTATTTAAAAAAAAAAAACTGTCAAGACTTAAAAAGAACATACCATGCCCTTTAGTAGGTGCGTGGATATAAATCATGTCACAACCAGGCAATGGACTTTTAACTGGGAAGAAATGGATACCTGGCCGTATAAATACATGGGAGAGATGCAAAGGAACACTACCTTTTGAGGAAGTGACTATTCAGAGCCACACACTGTACTGTTCCAGCTGTAGGACATTTCAGAAAAGGCAAAACTACGAAGATGGTCAAAAATCAGTAGTTTGCAGGGGAGCAGGAGGAAAGTGGGACGAGTCAGCGAGGTCACCTGACAGGCCTGGAGGACAGTGAAACTCTTGTGTACCATAATGTAAGGATGCACTGCTGTCTGCCGAAGGCCACAGTATATCCAAGAAGAAATCCCAATACATACCATGTAAGGCTTTCGGAGAAAACGTGTCCCTCAGGGTGGGATAGCGGCTATACGCATATGAGGTTAATCCGAATGCAAGGATACTGTACTTTCCAGGGAGTTTTGCAGTCAACCTAAAACTTCAGTTACACACACACACACACACACACACACACACACACACACACAACGTGGGCGCAAAATTCACAGCTAGGTGTGCTGTCTCATGCCTGTAATTCTAGCACTTGAGAAGCTAGTGCAGGTGAATTGCATGGATTTGAGGCCACCCTGGCCTACACAGTGAGATCAAAGCCAACCTGTAGTATGAAATAATACCCTGTATTAAAAAATGGCATTATTACTATTATCATTACCAATACTGTTGTTGTTACTTTAAATTTTTTGAAAAAATAAGCACAGCAGCCTTTGAATGACCTTTTAGTTATATAACTGGATTATTTAGCAAAGGGGTGGGGAAGAAAAGACATTTCAAGCAATAATTGCTTAGAGTTTTCCAAATTTGAGGAAAATTTCAAAGTCACAAATCTAAATTTAATTCAAAACACTAGATATATAAAGAAAAGTACATGGCACATTGCTTGAACTGAAAAAAATTGGCAACAAACAAAATCTTAGAGGAACTGAAATATTTCTCTTATCTACAGGGGAACAAAGATAAGGATGAAACAAAGGCTCTAGGGCCGCATTGGACTGGTTTGGGACATCAATTTATAGGCAGAGATCATCTTATTTGATTTTTAAATGTATGCTGCTTAGAAGAAAGTTACTATCCAGTGTAGTCTAATTGGTGAGTTCTAAGCCAGTAGAAACCTCTGTTTCAAAAAGAGAGCATAGGTTAGGATGAGTCCTGAGAATGCCTTCTGACCTCCACACCCATGTACACCTTCACACACACATGCTAACAAAACCTAAAGCAAGAGACAGCCATCCTATCTACAGTAATAGCTATCAAAATGGATTTCTGAGCAAAAAAAGGAATAACATCATTTCCTAATGAAAAAGGGTCAAATAATCAAGATGTTATTATACTTTAGAGTATAATTTAAAAAAATGAAACAAAATCAAATGCAGTTGGAAGAAGAAATTGACAACTCCACAGTTACAGGGACAATTTCCACACTTAACAACTCATGGAACAAGTAGACTAAAAATTAGCAAATTAACATTTATGTTCCCATTAAATGTTAGTCAATGCTGTTCTTTAGGCTCAATGAACAGCATTGGCTAACATTTAGTGGGAACATAGAATACCCCATCTGATAATAGTAGGATAGCCATTATTTTCAAAGGAACATGGAAAATGCATCAAACTAGCTCATGTCATAGTGGTAAATTCTATCAAACGTTCAAGAAATAAGTTATGTCTATTCCATACAAACCCTTGTAGAAAACTGATGAAGAGGAAATATTTTCTGTTCTTTCTCTGAGGCCAACATCATCACTTACCCAATCAGATGAAGCTATGTGTCTTTACCTCTAACATCTTTATCTGTTCTTTTGGGTGCTACCGTGAGTGAAATTATTTCCTTATTCAGATCATTCTTTACTAGCACATTGAAATCCCACTGTTTTTTATATACTGATAATGTATGATGTATGAACCCATTTGTAGTTCTAATTGACTGTGCCATCTTCACACAGAGTCACATCATCTTCATAGAAAAACAGGTTTCCCTCTAGCTTTCCTAATTTGATGGAGTACTTATTTTTCTTACCTCAGTACTGATTACACTGTGACTGCAAGGATAACTAGTAGCAGTGATAGCAAACAAGCTTGCCGTGTTCCCAGTACCTGGGTGAACACATCCAATCTTTCATGTTAAAAACATATTAGCACAGATTTTACATAGATACCCTTTGCCAAGCTAAGGTAGTTCTAACATCTGCTTCCAATTTTTGGAGTTTTTATTAAGAGTGGATATTGATTATTAAGTGTTTGTTGTGCTGTGAATGGCAAATGTGCCCACATAGTCTCGTGCATTTAGACACTTGGTCCCCAGTGGCTGGCACTGTTTAGGGAGGTTATGGAACTTTTTGAAGGGGGAACCTTGTAATGAGGAAACAAGACTTAGGGCAGGGTGCTTGCACAGCTTATAAGTTTATAGCCCTCAGACCATTTCCTGTTCTCTCTCTGTCTCTCTCTGTCTCTCTGTCTCTCTCTCTCTCTCTCTCTCTCTGTCTCTCTGTCTCTCTGTCTGTCTGTCTGTCTGTCTCTGTATCTCTCAGTTTCCAGTGTGCAGATGAAAATGTGATCATCTAGACTGATGGCTGGGATACCAGCATGGGACTGATCCAGACCCCAGGAACATGAGTTTCAGTGAGGAAACCTCAGAAATCTACAGGACCTCCTGTAGTAGTTCATTACTTATTCCTAGCATAGGTGTAGACTTTAGGAGCCCATTCCACATAGAGGGATACTCTGTGAGCCAAGACACATGGGGGTGGGCCTAGGCCCTATCCCAAAGGACATGATAGACTCTGATGACACCTTATGGAAGGCCTCACCCTCCAGGGGGAGCAGAAAGGATATATAATAGGTAGGGTTTTAGTTGGGGGTGGTGGTAGGGGAGGAGGGGAGGGAGAGGGAACTGGGATTGACATATAAAACAATCTTATTTCTAATTCAAATTTTAAAAATTGGAAAAAAGAAAAGGTGATCATCAGCACAAGTTTGTACTGCCACCAGCAATGGAGGAGTGTTCCCCTTTCTCCACATCTTCTCCAGAACAGACTGTAATTGGTGTTTTTGATTTTAGCCATTTGGCCAGTGTAAGATGGTATCTCAGAGTTGTTTTGATTTGGATTTCCCTGATGGCTAAGGATGTTGAACACTTTAAGTGTCTTTCAGCCATTTTAGATTCCTCTATTGAGAATTCTCTTATATTTTTGGTTGTGATCCTAGCCTTAAATGGCTGAGCCATCTCTCCATTCTCTAGTTCTAAACCCCGTTTTTTTATTGAATTGTTTGGTGTTTTGGTGGCTAGCTTCTTGAATTCTTTGTATATTTTGGAAATCAGTCCTCTGTCAGATGTGGGGTTGGTGAATATTTTTTCCCATTCTGTGGGCTGCTGTTTTGTCTTGTGGACGATGTTCTTTGCCTTACAGAAGCTTCTAGGTTTCAGGAGGTTCCATTTATTAATTGTTGATCTCAGTGTCTGTGCTAGTGGAATTATGTTCATGAAGTGGTCTCCTGTACCAATTCATTGAAGGGTACCTCCCACTTTCTCTTCTAAGAGGTTCAGTGTGGCTGGATTTAGGTTGAAGTCTTTGATCCATTTGGACTTATGTTTTCTGCATGGTGATAGATATGGATCTATCTGCAATCTTCTACATGTCTGCATCCAGTTATGCCAGCTCCATTTGTTGAAGATGCTTTCTTTTTTCCATTGTATAGTTTTAGTTTATTTGTCAAAAATCATGTGTTCATAGGTGTATAGGTTAATATCAGGGTCTTCAATTCAATTCCATTGGTCTACCTGTCTATTTTTGTGCCAATACCAAGCTGTTTTCATTACTGTACCTCTATAGTAGAGCTTGAAGTCAGGGATGGTGATGCCTCCAGAAGTTCCTTTATTGAATGGGGTTGTTTTGGCTATCCTGGGTTTTTGTTTTTCCATATAAAGTTGAGTATTGTTCTTTCAAGGTCTGTGAAGAATTGTGTTGGGATTTTGATGGGGATTGCATTGAATCTACAGATTGCTTTTGGCAAGATTGCCATTTTTACTATATTGATCATATCTACCAAGGTCATTGGAGATCTTTCCATTTTCTGGGATCTTCTTTAATTTCTTTCTTTAAAGACTCAAAATTCTTGTTATACAGGTCTTTCAGTTGTTTGGTTTGCATTACCCCAAGATATTTTATGTTTTTTTGTGGCTATTGCAAAGGGTGATGTTTCTCTGATTTCTTTCTCAGCCTATTCATCATCTGCATATAGTAGGGCTACTAATTTTTTTTTTAGTTAATCTTATATCCTGCCATTTTGCTGAAGGTGTTTATCAGCTCAAACTTGTATGGCCACTTTGGAAATCAGTATGGTTGTCTCTCAGAAAAGTGGGAATCAGTCTATCTCATGATCCAGCAATTCCACTCTTGGGCATATACCCAAAGATGCACACTCATATAACAAGGACATATGTTCAACAATGTTCATAGCAGCATTGTTTGTAATAGCCAGAATGTGGAAGCAATCTCAATTGAAGAATGGATGGAGAAAATGTGGTATATTTACATAATGGAGTATTACTTGGGGGGGGGGAACAAAGAAATCTTGAAATTCACATGCAAATGGATGGAACTGGAAGAAACCATCCTGAGAGAAGTAACCCAGTCACAGAAAGACAAGCATGGTATGTACTTATTCATATATGGATATTAGACATAGAGCAAAGGATTACCAGCCTACAATCCACACTACCAGAGAAACAAGGAAACAAGGAGGACCCTAAGAGAAAAATACATGGTCCCCCGAAGAAGGGGAAAGGGACAAGCACTCCTGAGCAAATTGGGAGCACAGGGGAGAGGGGAGGGAGGTAGGAAAAAGAGAAGGGGAGAAGAGAAGTGGGGAGGAGAACAAGAGGGATCAGGAAGACTGGGACACGGGAGGAATAGAGGAGAGCAAGAAAAGAGATACTTTAATAGAGGGAGTCAGTATAGGTCGAAAGAGAAATCTGGCACTAGGGAAATGTTCAGAGATCCACAAAGATGACCCCAACTAAGAATCTAGGCAGTAGTGGAGAGGCTACCTTAATTGCCATCCGAGAGCCTTTGTCCAGTAGCTGATGAAAGCAGAAGCAGGCACCCACAGCTAAGCACTGAGCCATACTCCTGGAATCCAGTTGTAGAGATCGAGTTGGGGTGAGCAAAGGAGTCAAGACCTTGCTGGAGAAACCAACAGAACAAGCTTACCTGACCTAGTGAGAGCACACAGACCCCAGCTGTAAAGCTGAGGAACCAGCATTGGATCAAACCAAACCCTCTGAATGTGGGTGCCAGCTAGGAGGCCTGGGCAGTCAATGGGACCTCTAACAGTGGAACCAGTATTTATCCCTAGTGCACAAATGGACTTTGGGAGCCCATTCCCTATGGAGGGATATCCTTTCAGCCCAGATACATGGGGGAGGGCCCATGTGACAGACTTTACTGATTCCCCATGGAAGGCCTCACCATCATTGGGGACTGGGGAGTTTGGGGGGCTTGGTACAGGGCATGGAAGGATGGGAGGGAGAGGGAATGGGGGGACTGATATGTAAAACGATTGTTTCTAAATAAAAAAAAGAAAAGAAAAAAGAAAATGTGATCATCCAACTTTCTCTTTCCCATACCACGTGTTTCCCCATCATGATGGGTTCTTCTCCCTTTGGAACCATAAGTTTAACACAAACCCTTTCCTCCTTAATTTGCTTTTTTCAGGGATATTTTATCACAGCAACAGGAAATGAACTAAAACAAGACTTTTCTCCTGGGCACATTGAGGTAATCATAATCCTTAATTAGTTAAATGGTGAACTGCATTGATTGCTTTTGTAATGTTAAATTAAGACTGTTCTCCCGAGAAAGATCCCATGCAATTATGACATGTTACCCTTTGTAGATATTATAATAACTGATTTGCTAAATTGATGTTAGGCACTAGATGTGATGGCTCACACCCATAACCCCAGCCCTGGGTAGCAGAGTACAAACTGGCTTTGTTCCCAGCACTTGTGGTTTATGGCCAATTTCAACTAAATAGCATAGGGAGATCAAAACAGCAACAGCATCTTTAAGGATGTCTGTGTCTAACTTGGCAATGGCTGTGCACACTTTTAAGCACTTGGGATATCTGAGTTCAAAGCTAGTTTGGTCTAGAGAGTAAATTCTGGGATATCCTGGGCTATTACACAGAGAAACCCTGTCTGGAAAAAAATCTACTTCTGTGATTACAAGGAGTGTTGGTCTGCGATTGTAATTATTAACATAGCACCTTCTAGGACGTTCTAAAACAATTTTCCTGAAGACAGACCTATAGTTCAGTGGAATAGCGATGGTGGTCTAAAATTAAAATATTTATGGCCAGCAAATTTTTAACAAAGCCATCACAAAATTTCAACAGAGAAAGGGTCATCCTTTTCAAAGGTGGTTCTGAGACAATTGGCCATATGCAATAATATGGGTTGAAGCCGTATCTCATACCACGTATAAAAATGTGATGAGTTAGGCTTTTTCACAAATAAAACTTCAGTGTCCCAGAGGATGTCATCGAAAGTGGAAGAGGTGGGGCACAGTGGAACACACTTGTTATTTGAGGGTTGGGGAGACTGAGCCAGAGGAGTTTGAGTTTAGGGCCAGCCTGGGCTACAAAACAAGATCCGATTTCAAAACCCACCCCATGTATTCACTTACCACCAAAGACTAGAAGAAAATCCTTACAAAACACGTACTTGATAAAGTTCTTAAATCAGAATAAAGAATCCTCACAATTCATGAAAAGCAGCCCAATTATAAAACATGCACAAGACTTTTGTTATCTACTGTGATGTTTAGTGTCAATTGTGTGACTTTTGTCCAGGTTTTTACTATAGTGGTAGGAAAATAAATTAGACTTCCATGGAAGAAAATATATAAATGACCAAAAAGGAAATGGAAAAGTGTTGGGCATCATTGGTCATGAGAGAAATACAGATTAAAACCACAGATAGATACCCCTTCCCATCCACTGAGACAACTCTGTAAGAAGACAAACACTGTAGGCTTTCGAAGTTATAAAATAGTTAGAACTTTAGTACACTGCTGGTGGGAATGTAAAAGTATGCAGCCTTTAAAAATACCTTAATATCTTTAGTAGCTCCTTAAAAAGTTAAATACGAATTTACCATGTGACCTCTCAATTCCACGCCTACATTTGCTAGTTAGGAATGAAATGCTTGCCCACACAAGGACTTGTGTATTCATGGTTTTGGCCACATTCATAGTGAACCAAAAGTGGAAACAAAATAACTGTCAATAGACAAATGAACTTGCAATAGATAAACAAATGTGGCAAATGCTGAGACTGTAGCTTTGTGCAGTAACTGTTATGAAATACTGATAGACATAAACCAGTGGAAACATCTCAAAAACACACTCAGTGAAAAAGAAAGTCACACATTGTATAATTATGTTTACATGAAATATCCTTAAAGGGTGACTACAATGACAGAAAATAGATTAGTGATTGCCAGAGACAAGGGTGTGAGAAAGGGACGCTACTATAAAGGAACGTGGAACATGCTGGGGGAAAAACATTTTTAAAAGCCAGGCGTTGGTGGTGCACGCCTTTAATCCCAGCACTCGGGAGGCAGAGGCAGGCGGATCTCTGTGAGTTCGAGGCCAGCCTAGAGCGAGTTCCAGAACAGCCTCCAAAGTCACAGAGAAACTGTGTCTCGAAAAAACCAAAAAAAAAAAAAAAAAAGAAAGAAAGAAAGAAAGAAAGGAAAGAAAGAAAGACAGAAAGAAAGAAAAGAAAAGAAAATTGAATTATAGGGACAGTGACATGACTATGGGAAAGTGTCTGCACACAAGCCTGGCAGCCTGAGTCTGGTCCCCGGACTCCATATAAAGGTGGAAGGAGAGAACTGACTCCACACAGTTGTCTCCTGACTTCAACACATGGACACGCTGGCCTGCACACATGAATCATGTACACACAGAATAATAATGACAACCAATTTTAAAAGCATTAAAATTGAATTGTGGGGTTTGTGGCACAATTCTGAATTCACTAAAAGTCTCTGAATTTTACACTTAAACAAGTAGACCCTGTAACATGAAAATTAGAAAGCATTAAGACTATTTTTCAAAAGCCCAAAAAGAGCTTAGTAAAAAAAAAATGACATTCAACTATTTAAAAAAGGAAAAATTAAAAAAAATAATTAAGACAATTTTGAAAGAGAACAAAATTGAAAATTTGCATCCTGATTTCAAGACGTCTATGAAGTGACAGAAGAAATAAAGAGACTTGTTGGTAAATATATATATATATATATATATATATATATATATATAGAGAGAGAGAGAGAGAGAGAGAGAGAGAGAGAGAGAGAGGGGAGGGAACTAGAGAGATGGCTTTGTCATCAAGTGTTGGCTGCTTTTGCAGAGAACTGGAATTTAATTCCCAGTACACACAGGCAGTTCACAACAACCTGTAACTCCAGCTTCAGGGGATCCAATGCCCTCTTCTTATCTCTGTGGGCATCTCATGAAAGCACACGTACACACATATGCACATGCGCACACAGACACATACATGTGATACAATCCAGAAACAGATGCGTCCATATGTAGACAACCGACTTCAACTATGACCCCAAGGTGACTTGGTAAATGACTGACGCAAGGATACGACACCAACATCCTTTCCAAAGGTGGCCCAGAACTGAAAAGTTGTTGCCTTGCACTGCATGGAAAAAGAGAGGGGATCTATAAGGACTGGCGAGGCCTGAGTTACAGCTTTTACCTCTCCTTGTTATGACGGTTTAAGCCAGCCTCTAAGATCGGCCCTGCTAATCATGACCGCCTTGTTTATCCCTTGGTTAGTCTCTCGTCAGTGAAGCATTGGGGCTGGGGTTGGTGAAGAACAGAGTCTGGTACAGGTGACGACAGATGACTTCTCAGGGCAGTTCCTGAAGGGCATTTCAGCTTTTATCTTGCCCCCTTGGATGGCTTCTCTGTAGGAAGTGAGAGTCATGTCATAAGGACAGCCTGGAAAGTCTCACTTGGAGAGGTACCGAGGCATCTGGCCCACAACTCTGGCTGCCAGGTACGTGGAGTCAGTCAAGCCTCTGGACCCTGGGAAGCCTTTGGGTGGCTGTCATCTGGCTGACCTAGAACTGTTCCTTATAAGAACTCATGAGACAGACCGCATTGCAAAGCTATTCTTGAAATCTTGACCCTCAAAGTCAGTAGAAGCAATAGATACTTAAGAATTTAATGATAGGATTTGTCATGAAGTTTGGGGTTAATTTACTACACAGAAATAACTAATAGAGGTATCAAATTCTTTTATGATAGGATTCCAACTTTACTTATCAGCTCACATCAGGATTGCTTTCCTTCCATATATCCATGTTCCTAAATTTAGGGACAAATTAATGTTTATACCCTGCCCACCATGGCTATGGGCCCAAACATCTCAAGTTGTTCCAGTCTCAGAACAGCACTTGTCTATCTCTGACTCCTGTCACTCCCTTCCTCCTCTGTCGTCTATCACTCTGAACTTACTCTAAAAGTTTCAAGAGTTTTCAGAACTAGGTCTTAAAATTAAGTACCTTGAAGCAGGACTGAGAAAATGGTGGCCCACTAGCCAAGTCCTCCTGCTTGCCCATTTTAATAAATGGTGTCTTATTGGGACACAGCCACCTCTTGTTTATGTACAGTCTCTGTCTGCCTTTGGTGTATCACGGGAGAGTTGAGTGACTGTAATAGAAACCATATGGCTTCTGAAATACAAATTATTTACTACTTGATCCTCTGCAGATTAAGGCTTCTAGTATTGTATACTGTATGCTACCCCACCCAGGACCCACACTACAAAAACTCCTCAAGAGAGCCAGGCTGAGGTGTCCCCCTACGGAGGCATTCATCCCCTGGAGAGGCTGGCACACCAGATGCTTATCTCCTGGCCTCTCCTAATCACTAGCACACCACAGCCCAACTCACTTCCATTTTCCCATTTCAGTCACACGTGTACTTTCTGTCTACATAGGATATTGTGTCAGTTGGAGGGCATGGGCCTTTATTTTCCTTCTCCCCTTCACTTCTTACCCCAAAGAATGAGTGACATGGCAAAACATTTAAATTTATTGCTTATGAACTGAAAAACTGTGTAAAGAAAAGAGAACATTTTGATTCTGAACACACACACACACACCATTACAAAACAAAACCAGAGCCAAGCCAGTTTGGCATGGAGATGTCATCCCTGACATATAATCACAGAGCGCTCCTCAGCTCTGGCTCTGCAAAGAGGAAGAGGAACAAGGGTAATTCCAGCTATTACAGGCTCCTGGGCACTAAATGAAACACTGCTGTAAATTGTATATAATCAGTACGGAAGACTTGTTTCTCTGTGGTTCCGAATGGGACTTTTCCTTCCTCTTGCCTAGGAGGGAAAGAACTGGTTTAGAATCATTCTGGGGGAGTTTCATCTGGCGGAGATGACCAGAACTCTCTCTGGATCTTAACAGGGCCCTTGTCCTATAATCAGGACCTATGCAATGGAAATTCTGTGTCTCTTTTCTTATACCCAATCTCCCTTCTCCTGACCACACAATTTTGGTCCTCAGAACCTGGCACCTCAACCATGAGATGATAGAGATTCACAGAGGGTTGAAAGTATTGGGCTCAGAACAGTAACAGCTGCTCATCCTGTAACACCTTTACAACTGTGCCCATGTGCTCTTCCCCCCTCCACCCAGAACCCTCTCCACTTCACAGGGAAGTCCAATCATTTATAGGAAAATGCAGTTGCAAGTGTTTAAATCCTTAAGAATCATGGGAAACCCACCTTCCCTGTGGACACTACCTTTCAGAATGGAGGCTTCCGTTAAGGTCCAGGAGATGTATGATTGGGTACTACATATGTTTCCTCTGTACCAAGGCAAGATGGCAAGTTACATCTGAGTTACACTTTTAGAAATGATCCTTCTAGGGGTGACTCATAATATCCCACAGGGTGGTGACGGTGGCAGCTAGAAGTTGGAGTGTCCTTGCTAGTCAAACTTCTGTGACATAAATCTCTAGCAAATCTTTTAGCCCTGGAGAGGTGAGATGCTAAGGGCAGGGTGAGAAACCCACTTTCCCTGTGGACTCTGCCTTTCTTAATGAGGAAGTG
This sequence comes from Cricetulus griseus, assembly GCF_003668045.3. Taxonomy (NCBI): domain Eukaryota; kingdom Metazoa; phylum Chordata; class Mammalia; order Rodentia; family Cricetidae; genus Cricetulus; species Cricetulus griseus. The sequence goes on from NC_048601.1 coordinate 19,464,312, forward strand.
AACTGCATACACCAAGCAGCTAGAAAACCAGACAGGATGAAGTAGATTCATAAACTGTTAAGAACAGAGAGAAGGAAGTTCCTACACTGAGAGAGATGGAACCAAGGTCTGCACATCAGACAGAGACAAGAACTGAGGTGTATGGGCATGGTGTCAGCAGGGAGGAGGGTGGGGCTAGAACAGCAACCTCTTCCCACACCTAAGACTAGAAATAGCAATCCATGCTTTATGACTTTTTCCTAGTAAGTAATATTTCAAAAGTTTTGTTCTGATTTGATGACAGATCTATATTATTTGATCTATCAATTGTATAATTTTATTATTTTATTATTTTTGATCACCATTTTGTCTCTATAATGTTCTCATTATGGAATCTTCCTCTCAAACTCTTTTCACTACCTCCATAATTTATTGTTTGTTGATCATTTATTTTTACCCCTATATATCATAAACTATGTTTACTTCCAATGTCATACCTTTTTAAAGACTTCTTTAATGGCTATCTCCCTTTGTCTCTGCCTACACATGACTCCTTATACATAAAATCCTGAAGACTCTAACAAAACCTGCTAGAATTAGTAAGTGAATTCAGTTAAGTTGTAGGATATAAAAATCCACTCATAAAATTAGTAATATTTCTATATACAAATAGTGAATCATTTTAAGAGGCAATCAATAAAATAATGGAAGCAAGTATCTTTAAAGCACGTGACACCTTTAATCCCAGAACTCAGGAGGCAGAGGCAGGCAGATCTCTGTGAGTTGGAGGCCAGCCTGGTCTCCAGAGTGAGTTCCAGGACAACCAGGGTCACACAGATAAACTCTGCCTCAAAAAACAAAAAGCAAAAAACAAAAAATGAAAAACAAACAAACAAAAAACAAGCAAGCAAGTACGTTGTGACCGTTAATCTTGACTATCAGTTTGATGGTATTTAGAATCGCCTGAGAGACACGTCTCAGATATGTCTGTGAGGGTATTTCAAGAAAAGTTTAACTGAGGTGGGAAGACCCCTTCTGATTTTGGGCGGTGCCATCCTGTGAGCCGGGACTGCAAACTGAATATAAAGGGAGAGGAAGCAAGGGAACTGGCAGCATCCATCTCCATTTGCTGCTTGACTGTGGACAGGATGTGATCTGTGGTCTCATGTTACACTCCCATGCCCCCTTCACCACGGTGGATGGTTCCCTCCCAAACTATGAGCCAAAATAAACCCTTCCTCTCTTAAACTGCTTTTGTCTGATAGTCTGTCACATTAAGGAGAAAAGTAACTACTGTAAAGTCTTTGTTAGGGTTATGTTGCTGTGATGAAACGCCATGACCAATGAAACTTTGGGAGGAAAGAGTGCCTCTAGCTCACAGTTCCATATAACGGTTCATGATCAAAGGTAGTAAGGGCAAGAACTCACACAAGGCAGCAACCTGCAGGCAGGAGCTGATGCAGAGGCCATGGAGGATGCTTCTTCCTGGCTTGTCCATCATGACTTGCTCAGCCTGCTTTCTTATAGAACCCAGGACCGCCAGCCCAGAGATAGAACCACCCACAGTGGACCGAGCCTTCCCTCCATAAATCACTGATTAAGAAAAGGCTTTGTAGGCTTGCCTACAACCCGTCCTTATGGAGGCATCTTCTTAACTGAGGTTCCCTCCTCTCAGATGACTTTAGCTTTTGTCAAGTAGACATAAAACCATTCAACACAATTGACCCCTTGTCAACTTGATGCATAAACACATCACCATTAAGCCACAACCTTTCTTATATCATTAATCCTTAAGATCTCACATTAAATATAGAAATCACTTAAAAAACCCTACACTCTTTACAAGTTCAAACACATTTAAAGTTCAGTCTTTTTAAAAATAGTCAATCTCTTTTAAAGTTCAAAAGTCTCAACTGTGGACTCCTATAAAATAAAAAATAAATCAAATACGTTCTTACTCGAAGAGGGAAGAACCATGGCACAGTCAAAATCAAATCAAAACAAAAATCAGACTCAAAACGTATAGATAACTCAACATTCAATGTCTGGGATTTACTCACGATTTCCTGGGCTCCTCCAAGGGGCTCGAGTCACTTCTCCACCTCTGGCCTCTGCCACATACACAGCTTGTTTTCTAGGCTTCAGCTGGCTCCATTTCACTGCTGCTGCTGTTCTTGGTGGTCATCCCATGGTACTGGCATCTCCAAAATGCTGGGGTCTTCCGCAGCAACTGAGCTGCTCTTTCACCAATAGCTTTCATAGGCTCTCTTCATGAGAGAGGTACAAAGCCTCAACTTCTCAGCATGACTCCTTCAGTCCTGGGCCTTTAACTACCACGGAGGCTGCACCTTCACCACTGGCCTCTCCTAACCTCGAATACTGCCAAGTCTCAGCTGCTCTCCATGATCCCTTCCTGACTTCAAAACCAGTACCACCTGGATGACTCTTACACTACCAAGTTCAACTGCCAGCACAAGGTATAACCTTGGCCACCTCTGGAACACAGCTTCTCTGTGCTCTTAGGGAACACTTCCCAGAAGATTTCATCTCGATGATGCCAGTCTCTTCTTAGTCACTGCTAATTTCTCAGCTCCAGCTGACCAACATCTAGTATCCCAGCAAAGCGAAAGTTTCACTTAGTAGTTCTGGTGTCTTGTTAATCACAGCTGATTCTTCAAGCCCCAGCTAACCAGAATCACAGAACCTTAATTCAAAATAACAAATGGCATCCATGAGGCCTGACAGAGGAAAAATTGTAGGAGCCAGAGGGGTTGAAGATATCAGGAGAACACAGCCCACAGAATCGACTAAGAGGGTTCATAGGGACTCACCTGCCTAAGACACCTTCTGAATGGTTTAATAAAGAGCTGAATGGCCAATAGCAAGGCAAGAGAGGATAGGCGGGACTTCTGGGGAAAGATAGGAACTCTGGGAAAGAGTCTGGTGTGCAGTAGATTTGCCAGCCAGACAAGGAGGAAATTGAATGTATGGTACTGAGGACAGGTAATGAGTTACACAGAAGATCATAGATTAATATAAACCAGTTAATTTAAATTTTTAAGAATTAGTTGGGAACAAGCCTGAGTAAGGCCAAGCTTTCATAATTAACAAAAAGTCTCATTGTCATTATTCAGGGGCTGACAGTCCAAAGAAAGACCTTCCATACATGCTCAAGGTCCTACCATGAATAAATCATGGTGTCAGGGTTCGTTTGCTGGCCTCGGAAACCATACCATTAATCGCAGCATGTGACCTCTCAAGAAGGCACATTTGCACCTCCTTCTGTCCAAGTGATAGCTCAGTTACTATGACTATGGGCTTCTCAGCCACTAGAACAAGGTTAACTAAACCTAGGAGTTGACTGCAAAACTGAATGCTTAGGAGTCTCTTCCACTAAAGATTGACATGTTCACTGTCCAAGGTCTGTGATCTTGGGGACCACAATCAAACTTGTTTGCCTCACTTGGATGCAGGAAGGGTTTTGGTTTTTCTAATTTCTTTTGTTGTTTTGCCTTAAAACACAATCTCCTTTTGTAGCCCTGGCTGTCCTGGAACTTGTTATATAGACCAGGCTGGCCTTTGAGCGTTGGGATTAAAGGTATGTTTCACCATACTTGCAAAGTGATGTAGGAATTTTTCATCTTTGAGGCCTGAGGCTCTGGGGGTTGGGCTCAGCCTTCTAGAATTAGTATGCTGTCACTCCTTGTAAAGCCCATACTCCCTCCATAACCAGAGAATAACTTCTCTCCAGAGAGTGGGGAATGTCCCTCTGACCCTTGTCACCTCTTAGCCTCAGCTCCTACTGCCTCATAATAGTCCCTCTCTCTCTCTCCTCTCAAATATAATCCAAACATTGAGTTCTGGATTCCTAAAATGGAAGGCGGAGAAGGTTGGCCACAGTGTCTTGCTTTTCCAGTGTTGTTACAAAACACAGCCATCAGGCTACATTTTTTTAATTAAGGAGAGGGAAATACAAGAAGAAAAACAACACGGATTATCTCATATTATCCCAACATAAGTCTTGTTTTCATGGGTGGGTTGAGAAGATCACTTAGGAAGCAAAGGGCATGTGACATATTCTATTCCAGGTCTCCAAGCTCCTGAACCTGTTACCTAGTCTATGTGATCATCCCAACTCTGTTGCCAAGCTGACCTGCTTGAAATACAATCTTATGCCATGTATTCTCTGATCAGGAACAATGAGGGGGATGTGATCTGCTCTGGAATTAGAATGTGATGGTGGTTAACTAACTTTGTGAATGCAGTCAAAAGACCTGTATTTTATACTTCAGAAGGATTTTATGGGGGGGGGGTTGGAGAGATGGCTCAGAAGTTTAAAGCACTTGCGGCATTTGCAGAGGACCTGAGTTCAGTTCTCAGCACCCACATGATGGCTTCTAACTGCCTGTAACTCCAGTTCCAGAGGATCTGACACCCTCTAATGGCCTCTGAAGGCCCCTGTATGTGTGTGATACACATAAACTCATGCAGGCGCACACAGATACACGTAAAGTAATAAATATTTTAAGAGGATTTTGTGCCTCTTGAATTATAGCTCACTTTTGTAAAAACGAATTGTTGTCCTGCTTCTCCCTTGGAGTTCCAGATCTTCAAAGTCTTCTAGAATATGATCTTTCATTTTTTCTCTCTACCGTCACTCCTCTCCACCCTAAGCACCCAGTGCCCTGACCTCTGGACATGCCATTTCCTCTCACTGAGTTCTATCGTTCCTTTTATCCATCGGTATCCCACACTCAATTCAAGGTGAGTTCAAGTCCCACCTCTTGGAAAACCACACCCTCTACTGTGCACTTAGTGTTGTAAATTTTACACTATCCCTTGAAAAGGAGACCACTTTTTTCTCATCATTGTAACCCAGTGTCCGACATGGCATCTGGCACTGAGCAGACAATTTTAAAAGTATATGAGTAAATCAATCATTTGCATTTCTGTTACACTTTGAAGAGATCCTATATGCTTTACTTATTTTGAGTTTTTCCACTAGAAGGTAAAATCTCACGGGAGGGGTCTAGATTGAATGCTAGTTCAAGACATCACGAGGTGGCTTGGCTGAGAAAGTGGACCCTTTTACAGTTCATTGGTGACGATCTAGAAAGGGAGAGCCCTGAGCAGGCTCTAACCAGCTTCAGGATGCCTGGCTGAATGGTGGCCATCCCACCCTTAGCCACAGATGGTTCATTGTCCACCACTCTTGGCATTCATGAGAGCATTTGCAAAGAGATGGAACAAAAATTTCCCCCAGGGCTTATTTTTAAAGCCAGTGTAAGAGAGTGCTTGCTGGCAGTGGGCTCAGACAGATCTGAGAGCATTCATCTGCCTGGTGGATGGCTTGGAACTGCTCAAGAAAAGATTCAGGGTCTGGTTAACTTGGGACCTCTGATTCCCAGGGAGAAGTCAGGCTAAGGGGAAGGGATGACTTCCCACCAAACAAACCCTCTCCGGGAGATAAGGAACGAATCAGACAGGGTTTTCTCAGCTCGTTTTAAGATTAGGGATGGATAGCCAGGGAGCCACTCATTGGCTTTTTCTTGCCTCAGTGAAAACCATAAAAGTTTTGTTGAGAGCCTGAATGTGCCTAAAACTCTGCCAGGCATTAGGGATCAAAGTGGGACACGAGATTTTATTTTTATTATTTTTAATTACTCATATTTACATAACCCTCCCCCCATTCCCTCACCCTCCCCTCCTCCCATGTTCTCCACCCAACCCACCCCAACCCTTCCCCCCACTCCTCTCCAGGGATAGTGAGGCCCTCTACCAAGGACCTTCAAAGTCTGTCATATTGTTTGGGGGAGGGTCTAGACCCTCCTTGCTGTATCTGGGCTGCAATAGTATCCCTCCATAGGGAATGGGCTCCCAAAGTCCATTTGTGCTCTAGGGATTAAGGCTGGCTCCACTGTTAGAGGTCCCATAGACTGTCTTGGCCTCCTAGTTGGCATCCACATTCAGAGGGTTTGCTTTGGTCCAATGCTGCTTCCCCAGCTTTATGATTAGGGTCTCCATGCTATCAGTAGGTCAACTGTTTCTGCAGGTCTCTCCATCACCATCTTGACTCCTTTGCTCAACCCTCATCCCTCTCCACAACTAAATTCCAGGACTATGGTTCAGTGCTTAGCTGTGGGTGTCTGTTTCTGCTTTGAACAGCAACTGGATGAAGACTCTCCTTCCTCTTCCTGCCCCCGGGCTCCAATTTGGTCAGGGGTTCTTGTCTCCATCCCCTTCTTAGAGACACTATGCAATCTTCTCTTGGGGTCCTCCTTGTTTCCTAGCTCCTCTGGCAGTGTGGAATGTAGGCTAGTGGTCCTTTGCTCTAGGGACCCAAGATTTTAACCCTTCAAAAATATCTAGAAAAAAAATATAGTAGGAAGATAGACAGACAGGTAAATGTTCTACTGGAGAACACACCGTGATAGGAGGAAAGGCTAGGGAACCCAGGAAGGGGCTCTCAAGAGGCAGTGCTGAAGTGAGAGTGTGGGCATGAGTTGGACAACCAGACAACGGGAGGGAGGTGTTACCAAGAGAAAGCGTACAGTACTCGAGGCAGCAAAGAAGGGGTTGTATGTGTGTCTGTAGGTAGTTCAGTTCCCTCCACCAAAGGTGACTATAATAACGGCCCAACGGCCACATTCAGCCAGTCACCTGTTTTAGTTAGACACAGTCCCACTCATCCACTCGCACACTGTCTATGCTGCCTTTTCCCTAAAGAAAACCACTGAGCACCCACAACACGTTCATGCCACTCTTGCTCATGCAGCCGTATTTTGCCACATCTGCCATTATTGTGGCTCACGGGGTTCACAGTCGAGTAAGACTGTTAGTGACTTTTCCCCCTCAGCGGCCTACATAATACCTTCCGGTACCGTGAAAGCCAGCCATCAGCAAGGGAGCTTCCTGGTTATTAGCAAACTGATTCTCCCGTGTCCTGTGGTATAACCATGGGGTGTCTTCAGCTGTGATGTCTTCCCATCCAGTTCAGGTGGCCAACCAAGAGGCTCGGTACTAGCCTTTACGGTTTTGTGGGTTTCTGTGGTACCCTTGATCGACTAACTGAGGAGAGGTATTCTACACCTGGCACCAGGATTTTTATTTGGCAACCTATGGCTTCTGGAAGGAACATTACCTCTGTGCATGGTAACTAGCAAAACTCCTTCATATGAAAAAATAAAAAAAAAATCATAAAGGTCGTAAAACAGTGGGTTTCCATGTGGCATTTTCAACCATCCTTACTGTTATTTATCCCTCCCCACCTCCTCCCCTGCCTTACCCTCCCATCCCTCACCCAACTTAAATCTCCCTCCCCATTATTCCCATGTCTCCCATTTCATATCACTTGTGTTCATATCACTCTCCCTTTTCCATCAAGGTCTTCCCCCCCCTCCACCAATGGTCCTTTTCTAGTTATCTGGATTATACAGACACTCCAAAAGAAACACACAAACCAAATATTTAACAGTAAGATCCACAAATGGGTAGGAACATGCACTGTGTATCTTTCTGGGTTGCCTCACTCAGTATAATGTTTTCCAGCTCCATTCATTTACCTGAAAATTTCATTTTTTGTTATAGCTGAATAAAATTCTATTGTCTATAGGTACCACATTTTCACTTCTCCTTCAGTTAATGGACATCTGGACTATTTCTGTATCATAGCTATTGTGAACTGAGCAGCTATTAACATGAAGGAGCATGTCTCTGTAATACGAAATAGAGTCCTTTGTATATATTCCCAGAACAATAAGGTTATAAGGCTCCGTTTTGCTAAGGAGCCACCACACTGATGTCCACAGAGGAACACCTGTTCCTCTCCAATCTCACCAGCACTTGTTATATTTGTTTTCTTAATGTTAACCATTCTGACTGAGATAAGATGAGATCTCAAAGCAGTTTTAATTTACATTTCCCTGGTGGCTGATAAGGTTAGCATTAAAAAAAAATCCTTCTTAGCCATTTATATTTCTTTATCTGAGAACTTTCAGTTCAGTTCTACAGCAACACCATTTAACTGGGTTGTTTGTTTCCTTAGTGTTTAGTCCTTTGAGTTCCTTGAATATTGAAGACACTATTCCTCCATCAGATGTACATCTGGCAAACATCTTTTCCCATTCTGTAGGCTGCCCCTTCTGCCCATTAAGTTTCCTTTGCGGTACAGATGCCTTTAATGTCACAAAGTTCCATTTGTTTACTGTTGGTCCTATTTCCTGGGCAACAGAGTCTTATTTAGGAAGCCCTTGCATAAGCCTACATCCTGAAGTGTACTTCATGCTCTTTATTAGAAATTTCAGAATTTAATCTCTAACATTTCATGTCTTTGATCTATTTGGAATTGAATTGTATACAGGGCGAAAAGGAATGACTGAGTTTCATTATTCTAAATGTAGAGATCCAGTTTTCCCAACACCATTTGTTTAAAATGACTGGCCCAGAGTTTTATTATCATTTTATGAGACTGTAGGTCTTGATTCAGTCCACTGGGGAATAATGATCTTTTCTCCTAATCAACCTAGTTTGTTTCAGGTCATGCATTAAGACCCACCTTTTGGGGTTGTGATTTCAATGCTGGAATTTTCAATGATTTCATAGTGTCACTAGAATGTGTCTCACACGTGTGCCACGCAGCAGAGTCTGGAGTCTGGTAGTGGCTTGGCTATCCTGTGGCTCAGTTCTGAACATCTTTGGCAGGGTGTTTAGGAAGATTCATGCTGGTGCAACCCTGGGGTACACATGGGATTCATAAACAGCATACTGACATATTCAGTGCTGCTCAGAGAAATGCAAAACACAGGGAATATGGTTTTGTATCCTCAGAACAGAAAAACTCAAAAGCCCTACCTAGTTCACACAAAGATTTGTGAAAGGAAAATGTACATCCCTCTTAGGAGAGAGATTTGATTCAGACCCTTGAGTTAAATTTAGAACACATCTCCTGAGTTTGAAGATGCTTATACTCTACAATCCAGAAGAATCTCCTTGTAAGCCCTCGGGGGACTCCAGCATGTGTGTCTACACAGCTGTTGCAGCACAGGATAAAGTGGCCCCAAGACGGGTAAAGCCCCAAGGTCAAAGAACAGAATAAATGAATAAGTCAGCTGGGCCATAGGCCTATAACTCAGAGTATTCAAAGCTAATGTGTTAGGCTGAGGATGTACCTCAGCGGTGGAGTGCTTGCGAGTCTAGCATGCGTGAGGCCCTGGGTTTCATCCCCAGTGCCCTCCTCACCCAAAGAAGCAGCAGCCAAGATTAATAAGGATGCTATACCTAAGCATACATTGGATCTTAATACAGCAAGTGGAGTCATGTGTAGAAAGCAAAGCTTTCAGCTGCCCTTCTCACACAACATTTGACAGTGCCCCACCAAGACTACGATCTACCCATGAATATGAAGAGTGACAAACACTAAGACAGTGCCAAGTGCCGAGGAGAGAGCACTATTCCTGATTCCTCTCTCTCCCATGTCCTTGTCTTTTCTGGTGTGATTATCCAAATATGGAGTCTGTTAGCCCATCTCATCTTGAACCTGCTCTAATCAACAGAATGTTGTAGAAGCAATCACATGTCACGTCTCTCGTTTCCACCCCAACTTCCACTACATGACCAACCTGGAGGATGAGACCTAATGAAAGAAAGCCAGGAACGTCAGAAAGCCAGTCATCTCTTCCTGTCAGCCAACCCTAAATGCCAAGTCAAGGTCATCAGTTGTTCACTGTCTCTATAGCTGGCCAGAGATTCACAAATAAGCCAAGAAGAGCCCAGAAAAGCTGCTAATGTGAGCCACAGAATCATGAAGCATAAGTTCTTATCAGTAACTGATGCAAGGAAGAAGAAAACTCCAAGTGGGTCAGCCTGGATCTATGGCGCCTTTAGAGGAGAGTCCAAAGTCAAGGGCTGTGGTGCACATCTGTAATTCGAGCACTTGTGAGATTCAGGCAGGAGGATTACGAGTTCCAGGCAAATCTAGGCTACACAGTGAGACCCTTGCTAAACAAACAAACAAGAAGAGAACGTTTACACAAACAGCACAACACTATGGTTTAACAAGCATCGGGACTAGGTGTACAAGTACGTACATAGGGAGGCAGGAGGGCTGATAATTCCATGAACTTTTTGACATGTTGGAAGCATTTTATAGTAAAGGAAGTTCAATTAGATAGTGATGAAGATTCTCCAGATACTTCTGGGAAAGAACAGAGAGCCCTTTATCCCACTCCTCCTCTCAGCTCACTGCCGCACAAAAAAGCAGCCCAAGTAGACTGTGAATTCTGACTGCTAGTCCTCAGCTCTCACCCCAGGACACCCCCTCTCTTCCTTCCCAGCACTTAATCCTCCTGTATCAGTTGCTCATCAGCGAAGCAGGAAGCATCTGATCAGATCACCAACAAGAGAGCTGCAAGAGATAACCAGAGATGTAAAGCAGGGCAGCTACCTCACCGTAGCAGTTATATGGGCAGACTCTAAATTTCCTAACTACTTCATCCTATTGTTATGTCTAAAATTGAGGTTCACCTGATAAAAATATGCCAGTCCTTCCTGCTCCACTCAAATCCAAAGTTAGTCACCTACCCTGTGACTTCCTCCTGACATTCTAACCTGCCCAACCCTTTGTATCTGAAACTTTCCACTACTGACACAGGTGGTGCTCTGTCTGCCTGCCAAGAGGATTTGGGCTTGACCCACTGAGAATAACAAGGGCTTTCAGAGGATACCCACTCAGTGCCAGAGAAAGACAGGGCTAAGCCCAATGCTCTCAATGGATTTGACATCTCTTTTGGACCATGTATTGCTAATGTTTCTATTTTGACTCTCACAGCACTCTTATGTTTTGTTCTGCACTGGCTGTCTATCCTGGTCATACGTTGGCTGGTACTTTGAGTTACCATGTGTTCTTTCACCAACTCCTTGAGAACATAGTGTTTTAAGTGACTTAGTATCCCTACTATCTAATGAGAGGAAGGAAGGAAAGAAGAAAGGTCAGACAGGAAGGAAGATTGGAAGAGCAGGCAGGAAGGATAATAGCAAACATTTATAGAATGACTATATGCCAGGTAGTCTGCTCATATTTGACCCTTCCAACCTCTCAGTGAGGTAGACACTATTATTAATTTCCATCCAGCTTACCAATGCGAGAGCGTGCTTAAGAAGGGTAGGTAATGTGACTAATGTTACAAGCCACCGTGCATAAATCGGAGCCAGCATTTGAATCAGGTTTATGTAACTCTTCAAGCAATGCTACCGATTTCTGATGCTATACTTTTGCCTGGATTAGAGACTTCTGAATAAGATGACCTAACAGGAAGACAGGATTTTTTATAAAAGGAAAAATGGGAGAAATCCAGAAAGCATGGGAGAAAGACAGAGAGACACCAATCAATACATTTTCCTCTTGGGTCACACCTAATCTATGACCATTCCTGCTGGGTGCCTAAATGTCTCCAGAGAGAATCTGTTTGCTGTTTAGTAATGAGTTCTAAATCTCAGTTTCTATATGATAAATGTGGTGGTTTGAATAAGAATGACATTCATAGGTTCATATATTTGAATGCTTAGGGAGTGGCACTATTTGAAAGGATTAGAAGGTGTAGCATTGTTGGAGGAAGTGTGTCACCGTGTATTGAGCAACTTAATTTGTCTGTGAATGTTCACAAAGGCCCTGCATTTCACTCCACTGGGAATTCACTACACATTTGTTAAGTGACTTTTCTATTGCTGTGATAAAGCCATATGGCCAAAAGCACCTTGGTCACAGTCTATCAAGAAGGGAAGTCAAGGCAGGAACTCCAGGAAGGAGCCTGGTGGCAGCGACTGAAACAGAAGCCATGGAGGAATGCTGCTTATTGGCTTGTTCTTTGTGGCTTGCTCAGCCTGCTTTCTTATACAACCCAGGACCACACACACAGGGGTGGCATCACCCACAGTGGGCTAAGCCCTCCCTCATCAATGACTAACTTGCCTGTCAGATGGAGTCATTTTCTCAGTCGAGACTCATTCTTCTCAGATGACCCTGGCGTATGTCAACATGACAAAAGAACCTAACCAGAACAATATATGATCTAGATTTGATGAAACTATGGCCTTGGTTGGCTCAGTCCACCCCTGTGCGTATATGTTCGAGTGTGTGTGTGTGTGTGTGTGTGTGTGTGTGTGTGTGTGTTACATGCATGTGCAACTGTCCATGTATGCACATGAATGCTGGTGCACTGGGTACAATGCTTTGTCATTCTCTGCCTTATGCCATTGAGACAGGGTCTCTCACTGAGCCTGGATTTAGGATGGTAGTATCAGTGGGGTTACAGGTCCATGCACAGACACACCCAGCTTCAGCTTCAGGTCCTCAGGTCTGCATGGCAAGTGCTCCCATGCACTGGGCCACTCCCCAGTCCCTGTTTGTGACTTTTGCAGGTACATTACACTTTAGTGAGTAGGTGGGTTCACACATGTGGAAACTGTGATTAACAAGAATGGACTGTTATGTGGCATGAAGTTCAGCCAGTTCTTACCAGGAAATGTTTTCTGATGGGAAAACAGGAAAGGCACAGCAAGAAAAATCCCACGTGTGCAGTAATGATGTGAGCTGTGTGTGTGAACGTGAAGCCACAAGCATATCTGGATCTGTGGGGAACCTCAAAGGAGAAGATACTCATCCATTCCCCAATCCTGCTGTCTGCAGCTGTGGTGACCGTTTGGGGGTTCTGTGTACTAGCCATGCTTTAGGGTACCACGGAGATAGCTAAATCAGTCTTCAAAACTCTTATTTCACTTGGACAAGAACCCATAGCATACACCAAATGCCAAGTTTTTGGTTTTGATTTTTCAAAATTTCCTGGGATTCTATAATGTCAAATCTATTATATAATACTATGTGACAATTACACCGGCAGCCCTCTAGGCTAATACTGTGTCACCTGACAATCAGAACTTCACCTTCACACACAAGCCTTCAAATTTCAGCTGCAGGCCAAGCTTTCCCATTTCAGATCTATGTGGGGACACTAGGAAGGTGGCTGGTTAAAGAAAAGTCATTTATGTAAATGGTTCTGAAGACAATGGTGTCTTTGAAGGTAGGTGTTGAAAGTAATCCTTTCATTGTTCCACATTTATGATAATGGTTTGTACATTCCTGTGGGTACTTTAGGGCCAAGAAGTATAACTGAACGGGAAAGAAGTCACAGAGAAGCAACTATTTTCAGTAGAAACTCTGAAGCGGCTGCAGCCTCTAGGCTGTCTTTCTACCCAGCTCCGTGGCTTCTCCCTCAGGACCCGAGACAAGAATGTTTCTGTGCTGAAGACTTTTCTTGTGAGAAGTGGGATGCAAATGAAGTGACATAAGTGATGCCGTGTGCTGTGTCAACATGAGAACTGCCAGCGCCTGGACCAGCAAGATTCTTGTGCTGAAATTCCTTTTCCATGTGTTTCTTCCATTTCGGTCCCAGTGTCGTGCTGAGACCCAGCTGGCGCCACACTTGTAGATCAATGGAAAGTTTATAGCCTCCCTTTGCTTCACTCGGAACAGGTGGGGAGGGAAGGGAGGAGCAGTGATGAACGGAGGAGGTCCAGGGCTCAGCATTCTGGCCTCAGTTCTACACCAGAGTTTGAAGGCCTTAAGGACCAAACCGTCATCAATCTCAGGAACAGTCAACTGTTTATTCAAACAGAAAAGTATGTTTACCGGGACATGCCTCACCCATATTCCTCATGCTGCCAACACCGCCACCACCATCACACAAGACTTGAAGTCACTTCTCTCAACATGCCGTCTGTTCACTATTGAACTGTCTGTGATTCCGTCTAGAATGTTGATGTCCTTTCTGTCATCAGAACTGCTGAGGACCTTCTGCTCACCTGTTAGGATTTGAATCTGGAATGTGCTACAGTGAGGCGTGAAGAACTTTTAAGAGGCGTGGCCTAGTCAAAGCAAGTTTTCCTTCCTTTGCTCCACATCTATCATGAAGTAAACAGGATCCATCTGTGACCACATGCTCCTACCAGAATGTACTGTGCTGCCATGGACACAAAGCAATTGAAACCATGGGCTGAGCCCTTATTAAACAGATTATCTCAAGTATTCCGTCAGAGTGACGGAAGTTAACACATCTTCATGAAGTGCTCCCCTCCAGGAAGTGGGTTAGAAGACCTGAGAAAGGCTATAATCTTATTGTTGCTAGCTCAAATACAAAATTCCAGGCTCTTGATTATAGCATGATTAAAATCTTCACCACTTAACTGCAAGCAATTGTATTAATACTGACTTGGTTTTTGGTATGCTTTCATCAGTGATATATAGCATTGTAGGAATTTTTCCAATGTTATTGCTGATGTATACCATATAATATAGCATCAACTGAAAAATGGATACTCAAAAAATTTGCCTTGCTTTTGTAGGTCAAGTTGTACTTTAGAATGCCATTAAGCGAAGGCCCCAGGTTACAAGTGACTTAGTGGAAAACATCCTTGAAGTGATAAAGAAGACTGGTCAGTAGCATTCATCAAATTTTTGTGGATGGAACAGCTCCAGCACCCTGACAGCTGCATGGGCCACCCAAGCTGCTGATGTACCCTTAAATATTGTAAGTCTCACAGCATCTGTAGAAAGATCCCAAGGCCTCTTTTTGAATGCTGCCTCTCCTGGCTGGGGTTTGCACATGCTAAACAAGCCTCCTACCACAGAGCAACAGCTCTGGCTCTGAATGGGTTTTGTTGATCCAGCTATTCCTACCCTAGTTAGACCTGTCCATTTTTGGTGTCTGTCTTTCCTGTTGTACTTTCAGAATTAATTCCAATGAGAACAATGGTGCTTGATAGACCATTTCTTCAAGGAAATGGGGAATCTCCATACGCAGTGTGGACTGGGTATTCCATCTCTTCCTTGAGTAGAAAACCAAGAGGCATTCCTCCATGGAATGCACTCTGTCTACCAAGAGAGTATCTGCCATAGTTATGATACTCTGGCATATTTAAGAGAGTGCTGTTTTTGTTTTCCTAAAATCAAGAAATACCACTTTATCATGACATCCATTTCAGCCTACTGACCAGTCCTAATACCCATGCTGCCTGGACGTGAAGAAACTTCTGCTGTTATAGATGCCTGAGTGCTATTGTGACGCCTTTCTAGAAAGCACAGTCATTGCTCTCAGCAAGTAACTTATACATGAGACCCATGGTAAGCAGCCTCTGAGGAAAGAGAGCACCAAAGTCAATTCTGATAAGGGAGAATAAACATAAGCCAGAGAAATTTGAATGCAGTTTCTGCAATGGGAACAGGTATAGAAGAATAGGTAAGGAAACAGAATCTAGGGGAAATGCAGAAATGAAAAGGTCCCTGGTTGTCAATGGTACTGAGCACTGTAATGCTGCCAGGTGCAGGTTCAGACTAACTTACATCAGGCAGGCAAAAAAGAACACTATTTTCCCAGCCCATGAAATGCTATTAATAGACAGGGGCAAGGTCACAGAGGGATAGTGAGACAGCAGTAAAGAATTCAAAGCCTTCTCTGACTCTAATTTATACAACCTTAGAAAGAGTAGATTCAAAGCCAGGGTTTGAAAGAGGAGAATTTAAAACAACAAGCACATTTGTCTTGTGTATTTATATCGCTACAAAAACATTTTCACAAGAAACATGTACTTGCAATGTATATTTAAATTCTGATTTGGCAATGTAGAAGATTGCACTTGTATGTCTAATTACGCTTGTGCCTGATATGATTCATGCCTTGGAAAAGTCAGAGGGCTCCATGGGAATGTAATGAACACTCTGATAAATGTCATTGTTTGATAAACACTTTAAATTTTAACATTATCATTCATGGATAGGACATAAAAGTAGAAAAAACTGAGGTCTTATTTCATTAAAGGGATTTCTGAGTAAATGCTCCATTTGGGAGCTAATCTCTATTCTGCACAACACATACATTTTTGGAATGTTTGATAATATCCATCATAATTTAACAGGTGATTGAGTTGCAGGTTCCACTGGGCACCTTTTGCCTGACAGGATTCCAGCATAGTCCTTGCTCCTGAAGAGTTGAGTGTCAGAATAGTAGGGTTTAGTGCTTGGACGTCAGAGTGAGTGTTGAGGAGACCCGGAAGATCTGGGGGAGCATGTTACTCAGCTGGTAAAACATTTCTTCAGAAATACTCTGTAAGAGGTAAACAAGAAAAAGAGTTTGCATTTGGTAAATCATAACTGACATTTTTGCTTTTTCAAAGTATTTAAAAATGTGGATCTCATTCTAGATAGGGAATATAATATGTGAAAATGATCTTTCATGGCTGATTTAATAACTATAGATTGGGGTTGTTTTTTCTAGTTCCAACCTTCTGGCAACTTACAGAAATATCAAGTAAGGATTCTGATTACTAGGAAAACTCCTAGTCAACAGCACTAGCTTTCCATTAGTTTTGCTAAGTTCTAAACAGAATCCAGAACCATTGAAGGTATCAGCAGTCGCTGGTATCAATGGTATCACCGGCTCAATCCCAGCACTTAGGTGGCAGAGGCAGGCAAGTCTCTGTGAGTTCAAGGCCAGTCTGGTCTACTCAGTGGGTTCCAGGCCAGCAAGGGCTACACAGTGAGACCCAGCCTTGAAAACTAGAATTCAGAATCATCTGCTACTGTTCTTCCTTGTGTCCCTCCACAATCTTCAGAGCAGAAGGGAAGGCATGTCTCATTTGATTTGGAGGCTAAAGATCTGCAGAGTGGTAGGTGCTCACATCTTTGAGAGTATACTGTGGGCCTGTATGACATCCAAACATACTTCTCCCCTGAAAGTCAGGAAGCTATACTTTACATTATATGGAAGAGTTTAGGCTGGCATACTTGGCTATGTCTTTGAGGAATATTTTAGAAGACCTTAGTTTGGAGTGGGATTTACTTAGACAAAACAGCTGTGGACTGGGGTGGGATCTGCTCAGATAACACACCTGTGGTACCAGAAATTGCACTGTTCTAGAAATTCCTCCATCCCATGAAGCCATCTCCATCATGAAACCTAAAATAGAACAACAGGCTGCTGTGTTATGAGCTTTGGCCTTCCATCCCAACACTCCCCTTACTAAGATGAGTGGGACTTTCTTTGTGGGGCCTCATATCTTGACCTCTCAGGTAGCCACTTGTCTGAAGCAAAGGCTAAGCCTCAGGGACAGATAAAGACCCACATTCTCCAATTCTCTATGCCACAGAGGGTTAACAGTTTTGTCAACAAGTTCAAAGACCTACATGGCCTTCACAGAATGAAGATAAAACAGATTATGAAAAGTTAATTCAGTACTTGGCGCTCTTTTTTAAGAAAATAAAAGGCAATCAAGAGTAGTCAGAATTGGCAAAATGTATACAGCATCTGTGGTAGTTAAAATAACCATCATCTTGACAAGCTGGAGAATCGCCCTGGAGACTCTGCATGTCTGGGGCTGAGTGTGGGTGGGCCTTTCTACGGGCTGGGCTCCTAGACTGCATAAGAAGCTGCCTGAGCACCAGTACCTGTTTTGTGACTTCGGATGAGCTGTGATGTATCACACTGCTGCTGCCAAGTCTTCCCTACTGGGACAGACTGCAACTTCAAAGACTGGGCCAAAATAAACCCTTTCTTCCCCAACTGGAGTTCTCCAGGTATTGTGTTTCAGCACCGTGTGAAATAACTAATACGGTACCCAGATAGCCTTAGTTTCAGAATGGTTAGACATCTGTTTATTTTGCAACTGGTAAAAGATAGAATTACAAAGTCTACTATGAAATATTTGACTGATTAAGAGTCTGACTGAAATACCAGGAACAGAGGCAACTTTCACATCTTTCCTTTGGCTTGCTCTTCTTTCAATAACTGGCATGAGATTTACATAGTAGCTGCTAAGCATAGGCTAGGCTCACCTTTGACACACTTAAATACCAGTTCTGCTCTCCTTAAGCACCAGGGTATGGTCATTTCCTAAAACACACACACAAAAATATGTTGTCAGCAAAATTTTATATAAAAAATAAAGCCAAAACCCCTATCATCAGATCTTTATCTTTAATCTTGAGTGTTCCTGTTTCAGATAAATCCAGGCTAACATGCTAATCATCCCAACTGTATTTCCTTGGTTTTTAGACAAACAAATTCTAGCCAATAAACTATACTTATGTAATGCATATTGATTTAATGAGCCTAGCAAACAGGACTTAAAAATGACATATCCTTGAATGTTCCTATGTAATTAATTTTAAAGTCAACTAGCGACATAGTTACTGCACCAAATAAACATTCAATGTTAGCATGCATAATTCTGTTGAATTGCACAATAATTGCAAGTGAAATAAATTGTTTAATTTACCATATCATCACAGAAGTAATGACAATAAACAAGTAGCCTACATCAGACCTCTAATGAGACAGATGTACTCATTTTCTTCATTTTGACTTTTGCTCTTTGGCCAATACACTCATGAATATACCAGGCTCTGCCAATACCGTATGCAATTTTCCACAGCACGTCAGTGAGCAAGTCACTTCACATTCTGGTTCTTTGCACTGCCACCAGGATTATCTTCCCATTCTGCAAATCTTTCCAAAACTGCAGCATTTTTTTTTTACTGTTTCATTATAGTGTTTCTTAAACTTTCAGAATTCAGAATGTTTTATACCTTAAAAAATTACTAAAAAGACTTATATGAGGGGAGACACCATGTAGCCACAGGGAAGGTAGGGTGCCAGGGTATTCTCCACTATTCTGAATGGGAACAGCTATGAGCAATGCTGAGCAAGTATCTGTGGAGTCCAGAAGCTTCTCAGCCTCAGGAGGTCCCATTTATTAATTGTCCATCTCAGTGTCTGTGCTACTGGTGTTATGTTCAGGAAGTGATCCTCTGTGCCGATGCATCACCCAAGGGCACCTCCCACTTTCTCTTCTAAGAGGTTCAGTGGCTGGATTTATGTTGAGGTCTTTGATCCATTTGGACTTAAGTTTTGTGGGTGGAGATAGATATGGATCTATCTGTATGCAATCTTCTACATGTCAGAATCCAGTATGCCAGCACCATTTGCTAAAGATGCTTTCTTTTTCCCATTGAGCTCCAAAATATACAAAGAACTAAGGAAACTAGACACCGAAACACCAAATAATCCAATTAAAAAATGGGATAGATATCTAAATAGAGAATTCTCAACAGAGGAATAGCAAATGGCAGAAAGGGATTTAAGGAACTGCTCAGCATCCTTAGCCATCAGGGAAATGCAAATCAAAACAACTCTGAGATACCATCTTACACCTGTCAGAATGGCTTATGCTGGAGAGGATGTGGAGACAGGGGAGAACACTCCTCCACTGCTGGTGGGAATGCAAACTGGTACAGCCACTTTGGAAATCAGTATGGTGGTTTCTCAGAAAATTGGAATCAATCTACCTTAAGACCCAGCAATACCACTCTTGGGCATATACCCAAAAGATGCACATTCGTACCACAAGGACATCTGTTCAACTATGTTCAGCAGAATTATTTATAATAGCCAGAACCTGGAAGCAACCTAGATGCCCCTCAACTGAAGATAAAGAAAATGTGGTACATTTATACAATGAGGCTACTCAGCTGTAAAAAACAATGACATCTTGAAATTTGCAGACAAATGGTTTGAACTAGAAGAAACCATTTTGAGTGAGGTAACCCAGTCACAGAAAGACAAAATGAGCCTTCAACCAGTACAGATGGAAGCAGAAGCAGAGATTCATAGCTAAGCACTAAGCTGAACTCCTGGAATCCAGTTGTAGAGAGGGAAGAGTGATGAGCAAAGGGGTCAAGACCATGCTAGGGAAACCCACAGAAACAGCTGACCTGAGCACGTGGGAACTCACTAACTCCAGACTGACAGCTGGGGAACCTACATAAGACCAAACTAGACCTCCTGAATGTGGATGTCAGTTGGGGGGCTTGGGCAGTCTATGGGGCTGCTGGCAGTGGAACCAGTATTTATCCCTA